>NC_046983.1:12744429-13044429 GCF_009769545.1 Cyclopterus lumpus | reverse complement strand
TCAGGACTAAATGCGTGATTGTAAAAATGGCCTGTCATGACAACTCAGGTGGAGCTGCTGTGAATACTTCTTACACATTTTACAGCCAAACATTTTGGGTATTCAAATCTGAATCGTAAAATGCGTTTCATCTTTAAAATGGCACAAAACAAAAGAAACGGAGATGTGTAGGAGATGGTTTCATGTGTGGTGTCTCACTTTCTCTTGAGGTTTGTGTACATTTAGGGCGAGCACATTTACAACCTAACCTTTTTTGCACATATCTTCAAATATAAGAGTGATACATATCTATACATATATTTATCCCAATGGCCTGGAATAAATCCTGTCATTGTGCATTTCTGCAAATCATTGAATACGTTGAATAGCAGTGTCTCTAGCGACTGGTATTTTAAGCTACGTGGTATAATAACTAGTGTAAGAAGTCTAATGTTCGTGTCCATTGTGAAACCAAAAGTAAACGTTGACTTTACGCCTCCTACGTAGCGTTGTTGGTTGAAATGTATTTAAATGACTTACATTGGTTATGGTTGACTACATTGTCACGATATTACTTTAACACAAATTATCATTTTGAAGTAGTTTTGTGGCACAACAACGTATCTGTGGTTTGCAGAAACAAACAATTTTCCTGGCGACTGAGTGGTATGATTTGTCTTTAAGTTACTGTGTTAGAACACACAGTATTAGCTCCTAGGCATTACAATTACACGAGTCACCGAGTCTGTGACGTTAGAAAAGATCTGCGATGGGAGAATTGGCATGTACGTCCAGCAGTCATTTCAACGTCCAATATGTTTTATCTGCATTATTTGTAGCATTGATTGCCAGCTAGATCAACGTGTATCTGCTGATGTGAAATAAAGGACATTGCTTTTGTTGGAAAGGAGAACAGCAACATATGTACAAAAAAACCCTGTTCTCTTGACATTATAATATCGATAGCGGCCCCCTTTTTTTTACTCACTTTGTATGAGCTCTGGCATGATCTGACTTCTTTAGGAGGAGTATATACGAGACACAATTAAAGGTGTAAATACCCCCATGATAAACATGTTGGATATGAGGAAGAGCAGAAAGGAAATGCACAGTAATGACCCAAAAGTAATTCAGTCTTAAGCAATTCTGGTTGAGTGACAGGCTGGCGAGAGGCCTTGATTTCCCCACAGTGCCGTCGCTTAAAGCTAACCTCATACATAAAAAGATCACCAATTAGGAGTTAGTCAGGGCTACCGACCGTCCTGGATTATGATTCCATAATTGAGTGTGCTGGAGGTTACTTCGCTTACTCTGCGGGGGAGACTTTATTTGGAACCGGCCTGACCAACAGAAGTTGATGGCTCGCTAATAGCTGCCAGCTTCGAGCAAAATTGCCTGTCAATGAAGGTAATTGGGCACATAAACCATTGTATGCACTGTCATCCTGTCCACATCCAGATATCTTGTAACGCCTTTAAAAAAAAAAGCAATATCACCATACTGTTAAAACACACCTGACATGTTGGGTCATGGAATAACCTTGGGTCTGACAGGAATTACTGTAGCTATTTTTCTGTTTTCTGCTGCACATGTCTGCCATATCATTGCTATTTAAACATTAGCTGTCAGATGCACAGAGCTCATCAGGTGTAATTGAGCAGTCAGCGCTGCTAGATGCCTTCTTTGGAGATTTAGCTGGATTAGCTCATCCTTGTCACCGCGCTGCACAAGAGTATCAACTCTGGCGGTTTCTTTAACGCATCTGTGCAGCCCAGCTGGCTGATTAACCCGAGCACATCCATTGTTTAGCTGTCCACTGCGTTCTCACTCTCTTACACCCTCACCCCCCGTCCCCGTCCCCCCTCCCTGCATCCCTTTCTGTATTCAGGTCCTGCTCGTGAACTCATCATCAATCACGTTTGAGGTCTGGCGATCACAGAGGGAGGCTACAGAGGGGAAGCTGAGAATAGCACCAAACAAATGTAGCACGCGATGAAATTCAAGGAGAGGAAGGAAATGCATAGCAAATGCAATTGCTGCTTGGGGTACCGGGAGGCAGTAAGGCAGCAGCTTAGGATCTCATATACATTATACAGGTATAGTGTAGCTTTTTATTATCACACAGCTCTTAGACGATAAAAAAACATATATATATATATATATAGTAATTGATTTGTGTGGTTTTGCTGCAGGTAAGAACAAGACTTTAATATTAACTGGAAGTGAACTCACAGGTAAATCTCTTAAACGAGAAATGAGCGAGTGGTTTAGTCTTGAAGAGGTTTTGGTCTGGTACCAAAGAGAGAGGAAAGAGGCTGTACCCTCTGGCCATTCTTCACCTTTATAGCTCTGATAAAACCAATTCCGGTGTTAAAACGTGAAATTGTTTTGCAAATGGAGAAAACTGTAAAACCAGAGACAAAACCCTGTGTGGGAGGCAGCTCACAGCTGAGTGTGTCCATAAAATACAGTTTGGAGACGCATGTTAAGCGTCCAGTCGCCACCCTGACTCTTCTCCCCTGTTGACTCTGTATCCCATCGTATCTTAGCCCTCATCACTCTCTTTCCGCCTCCCTCTCCCTTTCATCTTACAGCTTCCTCCTATTTACCATGTATTCATTTTTTGCCTGAACCGGGACCGTGTCTACTGCTGATTGAAGCCATCAACTATTTAGCGGAACGCAACAGAGTCCAAAGTCCTCCCTTCAGCTCCCGCCACTGACTCAGATCTGAAGCTGCCTGGTGAATTATTCAGTGGCCCTCTTTTCCCCTTGGCAACCGACCTACACTGCTACTTCACTTTTTGACTACATTGGTTTCTAAGCCTAAGGTTGCAAATAAAGCCGGTTCTTCCTGGTCCATTGGGGATTCACACTGCTTTGGCTGAGCAAAGACGCAGCCTGATCATTATATTTCCAGTGATTCATGAGACACTGGGGTGGGGCTTTAAGTGTCGTCACATAATATCCAGTTAAGAAACGCCATAAGGTTGATGGCTCAAAGGGGATATGGAGCCGGAACAAAGGTTTGATGTATTATCTAAAAACTGCCTCAAAGTATTAGAAAGCGATGGAGAAAAAAAATCAAATAAAAAAACCTTGTTTTATATGGAGCTTTTGTGAAACAGTATCTGGAGATTTGAGTATAAGCAAGGTTGCACATAACCTCTGCGGGGGCAGGCTATCTATCACGGGAGGCTTTGTCTACAATGCCTGCTTATTCTTTAAGGCCAAAGTCCTTGTATAGAGAGAACATCAGCTGTGTTTGCTAAGCAGCCGAGCGTAGGTGACGGCACGTTCAAAGAGCGGAGAGGGCTAGTAAAGGGATGTGTGGTGATGCTGGGGCGTCTGGATTTACCATCGATGTCAATAGCAAGCGCAACAGAGTGCACAGTGCAGTCTCTTTGTGTTGAAAACATGGGAGGCAGGCCTTTCGCTTTCCCCAGGACTCAACCGTTGTGGAGCTCCCTGAGGCTGGTGTGCTGGAACAACGTGCATGCACGCACGCACACACACACACACACACACACACACACACACACACACACACACACACACATGGTCAGAACGCACGACTACATCCACCCACCATGTAGTGTGCTCAGAGTCTCTTTCTTTGAAGCACATACAGCATGCCCACACATTCCTAATACAGCTCAATAGCTGCATCAGTCTTATTCTTCCAAAATTAGATTAATTCATTTTGCGTTGAACATATTTGTTTCATGGTAATCGTTGCAAAGGTACAATACAGTTTTGATCTGTCTTATTTGATAAGGCGATTAAGAGTTGAGGTTCAGCAAGCGCTTAAAATAAAAGCGTCAGAGCTCTTAAACAAAGTTCCAGGTAGAGATGAAGATCAGGAAAAAATGGTGGTTTAGGTTACAATAAGAATGTTTGTTCCTTAAATAACTTCCGTACACAGGAGTAGTTAAGTACATGAGTTACTTTACAAAAGTAAGATCAAATAAGTCGACATTGGCTTGGTTTCACATGGGACACGGACAGCGGCCTTCTGGGTCAAACAAAGTCCTGTTTGTTAGACACGTCCATCCACCCCAACCTCGTTCTTCTGCTCCCAGTAGACACTGATCTTACATTAGTTTTACCGGCCAACACAGCTGGCCAGTGTTGGCTACACGCATCACCAGTATTGACCGGGTTATTAGCCTCCACTGACTGGTGCCATCACTGGTATAAATGATTATTGGATTTCTGGAGAAGCAAATGACAGAACGTTTGGGCAAAAAGTCAGTCATCCGTGTCGGTTTCATTGACATCCTGATGTGGTATAGATGGAGGGAGGATAGTGCGGAGATACAGATATGAAGACGTACACAGGTAAATGTGTTGTTCCCATTTGTCCTACAAAATGTCTGAATTCATAATTGCATTATAAAACCTGAGGTTGTATATCAAGAGATTCATGACGTGTCTGGTAATAAAAAGGAAAGTGCTCGTCTTTCCATCCCCGGGTACGTTCTGGTTATTTCTCTCTAAAGACCGTCTCTCCTCTGCTTCACAAGGACGCCGAGGTCTCCCAGAGCGAAGACTCGTGTCCGTCAGTGCGTTAAATGTCGGGGGAGACGGAGCAGAAGTATTTCACCATTTGGCTGAGGTCATCGTACTGTTGTGGGAAGCGTAGCTACACACCAGATGGGCCGGATCCCTTCTGTCGAATTAGCGAAGCGGCCGCCGCTCGGCGGCAGCGGCACTCAAATCGACACGGGCTTCTTCTTTTTATTTGTATCAAAGACGCTGCAGTGTAATAGATTGAGGACAAATGATTAGCCGGGCGTTATTGAATTAGCTCAGAGTAATCACTGTTTTATTGTGTAAGTGTTTTGGAGTAGATGGACTGTTGCAGATTTAAGTGTGTGGACGTGGACGTGTGTGCTGTGCTTGTTTGCGTTCATGCACATGCTGCATGTTTTCCATGTTTATATATTTCAGCACAAAGATTTTTGAGTCGTTTGAGATTTTGAAAGGGGCCTTGAGTGGTTTCAACAGGAAATAAATATTGCTGTTGTGATGGGGAAACTGGAAATCTTCACGTGAACAGATGCAAATTGTGTAAAGAAGATCAATCACTTCCGTGGTAGACGATACTAACTGATGTCTGGTTTCCTTCCTTCAAGCGTCTGATCCTGGAAGTTATCTCTCTACATTAAGGTGTTTCTCGGGTTGCTTTCTTTCCTGCCTTTCCACTGACATCGTGTCAACTCCCACTATTTACTCATCTTCTTGAAGCTATTATAAATAATAGGAGTAGAAAAGCTGTGGTGCGTACATTTTTAAGCAATTGTTCTAGCAGAAATATTCTCTTAAACCTTAGTCCACCCGTTATAAAGTTCAAATTGATCCACTGTTTCCGAACACTGATGGGGTTCTAACAATAAGTACACAGCTATTACATCATTATGGAGTCACTTAATAGGATTGTGTCTCTGTAAACAATGTCAATAAAAAGAAAAGACTTGTGTTCATGTTTTGCTGAGTGCATGAAGCAAAACGTCTCTCTGAAGAATAATTTAAAACTAACTTTGTGGATTCCTGTCTCGAATGTTAAGAGCTCGCACGCTGAACTCGTCCTATCACATTTCTCCTCTCCGTGTCCGTGAAGGATACCTTGAAATGCTGTGTACTCATCCAGCCGCTCTTGTTTTCTCGTGTAAACAAATTGGTTCAAATGAAATGGCTCCCTGTCATTTTCTCTGGCTCGCACACTTTCTCGTACCTTTCCTCGGGCGCTCGGCCCACTCCACATCCTCCACCGCCGCGTCCTTCAGGGGAGGAAGGAGTCACTGAAAGCAACAAATAGCCACTCGTGCATCGCTACAGTCGCGCAGCCTCGTTCGCTCCTCGTCTCTCACTCTCCATCTCCCTTTTGTGTTTTGAAACAAAAGGTGCATGAATATCAGCATTGACCCACCACCTTGCAGCTCCTACGCCTCTCTCCACATCCCCACGGTCGATATTCAGCTCCGGCATGATACCGTGTGGTGACTGCAGCATAGAGTGTATTCATGTGAGCTGAGTGAGAAACACATTTGATGATTGGATTTTGTCTGAATTGCCCTAGGATCTTCTCATGGAGAACATTCTCCTTTCACAACTGTCCTCCATTTCCCTTTCAGCCTTCAGCACTTGTAGGTGTCCGGGTGTGGTGAAGTCCTGATATCCAAAGTTTATTTTTAAACGCGATAATCTTCATAACCCTAACCTAACCCTAACCCCTAACCCTTTATCTGAAAACGTAAAGACCAAATTCAGCTGAGCGCCTTTATTTCTCATAATACAAGTGATTAGGGTTTGACTTACTAAGGCAGCAGCTAATTACATTATCAGCAACAACTGCTTTATAGTTAATGCTATCGCCGTATTGGATTAGGGACTTGGCGAGCGTCAGGCTCCAGTTGGAGTCTAATGACTGCACAGCCACAATTCTCTGTACGCGCTTTGTTTGCCGTTATGAAATAGTTACATTAAGTTGATTTATGATCATCACGGCCTTTGCATTTATTTTTATTTCTCTGATGCTTCGCGGCTCCCCTGCACACTTTTTTGCAGCACACTCTTTTTCTCCACTGTCACTGAGATGTATGTGCAATGCAGGGTTCATTTAAATTCCTACAGCGGTCCTGCACATATTACCGCCTTGCCTTTTAGAGGCAGGGATTTTTCCCACCAAAACTGACTGGCAAATTACGTGAATCCATCAGAAACGGCACTCACCCATGCTGATCGCATATCTTTGCACAATATTCCCTTTAAATACATATAAATGAAGGAGAGGGGTGCACACGGCGCTGCGTCCCCGCCTGGTAGATGAACAATAGACATTTCTTTAGTTGAACAATGCGTTTGGGGGAAAAGGGCTTTGCAAACGTGTAAACAAACACCAGCCAATACACACAGCTCTTTGCTGGTGTACGTTCACCGTGTTTCTGTGGAACAGCATTTTAAGGTGAAAACCGATACATGAGACCATGCACAAAGGAATTATACAAATAAAAACATTTGATTGCAAAAAAAAAAAAAAAAAAAAAGGAATTATACATCTAACTACTGCATGAAAGACGCTTGACCTGCGTTGCTCCATTCACCATGGTGGGAAGGTGGGTTCTTCTGGTTCCAGAAGAACCCACCTTCCCACCATCTCTGTTCTGTTTCTGTGTAGTGTGTGTGTGTGCGTGTGTGTGTGTGTGTGCGTGGTGACATCTCCGTGTTACGGCAGAGGGGAGAGTCGGCCGCATTGAGATTGATCAGGTGCAGCATCGGAGCGGACAGGCCTCTGATTTGCAGACGGTAATGCTCACATACGTCAGGTGCTCAGCACAAAGATCCACTCACACACACTACAGCATGCACCCTGTCAGTGAGGCTGTGATTTGACTGAGGCCTAATAATGCTTCCTAATAGGGAGCCGTAATTGGAAATAGCAACTTCATTAGTGAGTGACAGCAGAAGGTGATAAGACAGGGGAATACTGTGTAGCCAGTGATGCTAGAAACTCATTATCTGCAATGCATGCCCCACTCCATAATTATTTGAGAGGATCTTCACACTCTTCACGGTCCCCCCTCTCTCTTTGACTTCGGTTTCCTTAAAAGCGATATTCGGGGTGCCTCTGTTATCTGTCTTTGGAAGGTGGGGAGGGCCTTGGGATGAAAGTGATGAAACGGAAAAGTAGCCGTAATGAGAATCTCCGGCGCTTCGGCCTTTGATGCAAAGTAGATGCAGCTATCCATATTTCCTTTTTTTTTGTGTGTGTGTGTGTGTGTGTGTGTGTGTGTGTGTGTGTGTGTGCGTGGGTGGGTTAGCCTCACTGCAAGCTGCCGCAGTTGTTTGATTTTTAATATGCCCAACACTACTTGTCGACATTTTTCATTAGCAGCTCATTATTGCTACCCAAATACAATATGTCACCGGCAACAGGCAACCTTAGCTTCAGCACGCAGCCAAAACTGTTCCTCATTTCTCCTGTGAATGCAAGGTTCATTAAAATGAGCACTCTCGAGGGAACATGGAGCTTACATGTTGCCTGCATATTACAGGCTGTATACTAAAGCCATCAGCACGCTAGGCAAATTAAAGAATATAATTTACCCTCCCAGCTTTGTCCCTGCATATTACATGCTTGACCTCTGACCCTGATTGAAGTTTTAGGCTGCGGTCATAGTCTTTATTTTTTTGCTTAGGAAGCAGGAAGCATCTCAGAAGCAGCCATGGTAATTATCTAAATGCTAAGTCAAGTTTCTCCAATGCTTCCTTCCCTATCTCCTTTGGCATAGAGTACACTGGAACGTCCATAAAAGGGAAGGAGATAATGCCATCTCACAATTCCTTACGGCAGACCCGCGTCATGAGCATCCTCGGTTGCATAATAACGTTGTCTAGTTTAAGTGCAGTCGGATTCCTTTGGCCCCGTGGGTGTCTTGATGTTTTCCATACCGGTCAAGGAAAAGTGTTTAGGAAAAGATACATACGATTTTATAAACGCTCCAGCTCCTACAGTTCCTTTCTGACCTCATCAATGAGTTAGGGACATTTTCAATTTTTCCTGCTTTTGCTTGACCAAGAAACATTGGTGATTTTTCTTTAGTCTACAGACCAGTGACATACGTGCAAGCAACATTTCTGAAGAAACAAAGAGGCTAGGCTAAGTGTGTGCCTGTCTATGTGTCGATAATAAGACCTGCTGTAGAGTTTTATTACCTTACCGTCGCTTCCTCTCATCTGGCCCGTGATTGGCTGCCACTGGGAGGGTGGGCAAGACAAGAGGAGACAAAGGGAGAGGCAAAGATTGAGAGAGCACTTGAACCCCTGAGTGGCTAATGCACTATTCAGAGACGGAAGGAGGAGAGAGAAAAAGAAAAAAAGAATTTGAAATGGAGAAAAAGTGATTGAGCGAAACAGGGGAGTCGGGGAGGCTAATGACACCGAATAGACAAGATCACAGTGATTGAGCGGAGAGATAAGATTACATCTGATTATCTTTGATAATATCTTTGAAGCATTGAGATCAGAGGCAGACCGAAATTGGAGTCTGAGAACAAGGACGCTCATGCACAAGGCATATAGAGATGTCAGCCCCTGAAGTGTGGCGCAGCAGATCCTAAAAATGCTTCTGATCAAAACGCAAAGACCAGGCGTCGTGAAAACCTGGCTCGGATAGGTCAAACGCATTGCTGAGCAGGATCTGGCATTGCGCTCACGCACAAAGCTCATGTCTATACAGGATGTAATTGGGGATGATTAGCCTGCTCTTTGTGATGTCCTTTGTGCCACCTCCATGCCAGATCCACATGCCTGGAGGGGCCGCCAGCTGTTAGGGCGGCGTGACAGGGCCTACAGGGGGAGGTCATGATCATTTGCTTTGAAACATAGCAACCGCTATCGTACAATCAATACGGCGACATCATTCAGGATTATAGGTATAGATTGGTAAGCGCCAGGAACACCTGTGAGCCGCGTGGATCCAGCCAAGCGACGGCATGCATCGCAGCCTGAAGGTGACCAGTGCAGCGCGGCGCGCACAGAGAGCCCAGGTGTTCTGGTTCCAATCAGTGGATGTTTTAGAGGGAGATTCCAGCGTCTTGTGGCCATCTGTGGTCGTGACAAGACTAACGATATTGTGTTTACTGCCGGCGACTGGCCAAGACGGTGCATGCGGCGCGGCAGCCAAAGAACTGTCGCATCCATCCTGATTGGAATTCAAATGGATCACCCGGGCCGCGATCAATACTGCATGATAATGATGGTGTGGTATTCAGAGAGCGAGGGCCGTGCGCGCCGTTGTGTGTTTGCGACCATCGCGGCGTGCATGAAGTAGTCAGTGCGTGGATAAGCAACCACGGGCCTCTGCATTTGCAGTGGGACAGTCATCCTCATTTACCCTGCATTATTGCTTTAAATCGTTTATTACTCATCTTGTTATTTTGCTTCTGCCAAAATTGGCAATTGTGTCCTCTTTTCCTTTCCAAGCTAAGGATGACTCACAGTGTGATTTATTTCCCTGTGAATCACCGGGGAAACCAGTTAACCTTGATGTGCAACATTGATCTGATCTCTTTGAACTGAATAACAATAAAATAGTATGACTATATCCAACCAGAGACAGACGGGTCTACCACTGCTATATTTAGCATTATAAAAAAAAGAGATCAAACGACATTGGGTTGGACTCACCTTTCTAGTAACTGCTGGGGCAAGCAGCAATATTACTGCTGTTCCTGGATCAGGTTTCTGAACACAACGTATGGGGCTTAAAAATCTCCCATTTTGAGATTTTGGGGCGAAAACATAAGAAATTCCCATTTAGTTGTTAACTTTGTCGTTTAGACTTCTCCAAAATTCACCAATACCTTATATATAGACCTTATATAACTCCTCATTTTCAAATGTCATGGTGATTTCTATTAGTTCAAAACTTCATTCAACAAAATCCATTGACCCCCTCTCCCTCGAGCATTCAGTTTCAGCCGGGCAGCTAGCTTTATGAGCGGCATCAGCAATCCATCATGGAGGTCCTGGACAGCCCTTGAGCACCATTGATCTCTTCACTCTGCACAATGTGCATATCTGCCCCCCTATACATCACTGGATAACGCCTCATCAAGAGAGATGGATCAAACACGGCGGCAAGCTTGGTCCGCAGTAGAGATACTAAATATTTCCGAGGGTGCTTGCCCCGCTGATGAATGGCTTCATAAAATGTCCACAGCTACTCCTCATCTTGAGACAGCTTTTCGATCACAGGATACTGTCACAGAGGCTCTGCGGAGCTTCGGCAACGAGTGAAATTTGAATCTGATTTGTGCTGGTTTGTCTTTTCTGGCGTCGAAAACATTCATCAGCATCCCCCGCACCCAGCGATTAGTGTCAAGAGGGTCATCCATCTGGTTCACAGAACTATTTGTGTTCCTCTTTCGTCCTGCTGCGTCTGTCAATATTGTCTGCTCATCTTTGTCCCTTGAATCTTTCCTCTCTCCTTTTGCTTACCTGTCCGCTCCATCCGGCTCCTAAAAAGAGTTGGCTGCATTGTAGTGAGACACTATTAATTACCTTGTCATCCCTCGACAGTTGGCAGTGACAGGTTTTAGACCGTCTCTCTGAAGAGTTGGGCGGACACCGGCGCTAAATTAAAAAGCCGGGAGAGCTTGTCATATCCTGTCATTGGTGTATTTAATGAAAAACTGAATGTGTGTTTTGTGTGTGTGTGTGTGTGTCTGTGTGTGTGTGTCTAGCCTGGTGAAAGGACAGGGTTGATAGACGTGCCGAATAACAACCAGATGGGCGGAAGGAGTCAGACAAGTATCGACTAAATTGAGAGACCAAGAAACAGCTGGTGGTTGCATGTGCAGAGGTCTGGAGACAAAGAGAAACAAGGCCAACAGTATCGGAGCCAATCAGAGCGCATCAGGACAGCCGGTCCTATCAACTCTAAAAGGCGTCACACACGCCGGTGATATCTGAAGCTTGCACAGTGTACTTTACCTCCTTATCTTCTTGTCCTTCTCCCAAAAGATATTTTGAAGTTCTAGGCCAATACATTTTATTTGGCATTATAGATAAATATTGTGCTCACCGTTGTAATGTCTGAGTGATATGTTCCAACATTGCTTCTACAAAAAGCAAAAGCATTTAGAGACTCATTCTTGAAGTCTAGATCAGACCAATCTTGGATCCCATTGGCATCCCATCAGTCTGATGATGAATTAGCCACTGGGGGCAAGGGCCAATATTCCCGGGGTCCTCTGAGCCAACGGATAGCTAGGTCAAAACTTGTATACATTTTTTTTCCAATACAATTCGGCAAAATCTTTTGCTCAACACACGGATTGTTTACCTGCATTCAGCGTGATCGGTCAATACTACTCGGACTGCAAATGGAAACCAGTGCTTCCGATACCAACATCTTGTCCCATTGGCTGTGGTTTTTCTGCAATTTAATTTTGAATTCAGCACCCTTTAACTAAATCATTTTTAAAGGTGAAAGTGATAGCCGAGATGATACAGAAGAGCTGTTGTGCTTACACCTTCAGTAAGAATGGAAGGTCAACATTGGGGTGGCTGTGGCTTCGCATTTCAAAGAGTCCTTGAGCAATACAGACACTTTCAATACACAGATTCTCCCAATGGGCAGGCCAAGTTCTTTATTAGCAGCTCCGCATTCATCGCTCTATGAATATATGTGTGATTGAGTGGCAAATTGTAAAGCGCTTTGTCCGATAAGATAAAAATACCTTTAAAAATGCACTCCATTTACTGTCCCTTTAACTAAGACATGGGTGTGTACTTATGGATAATGAACAGCTATACATTTCCTGTGAGGCCTTTTTTTTGTCTTTCAGAATATTTTGGCTAACCAGGATGTAATTGTAGTGTGGCGTTACTTTCAGCAATATAAAAGTTGTGGTATTCAGATGCTTTTTACTTCATCATATAACAAGCTGAGCCGCGTCGCCGTCTCCAACTCTTACCCTGTAGGGAGATGAAGATTCGTTGTTTACATATACCACCCTTCTACTTCACCTAATGGAAAAGCCGTGTCATCCTTCCCACTGCAGCAGCCCATAACATGCATGCTGCAAGGGATCCGTGTGCACGGGGCTCGGGAGACGTGGCCAATCTTCCGTGGCGGTGTTTATCCCGGTCCAGACCTGTGTTTGGCCCGGCGAGTGTGAACAAGCTGCAGCAGCCCGGGGGAGCTGTCCGTGGTGCTGAAACCACGGATCTCTCCTCCACTGCTGGGACTGTTCAGCCCACAGGACAGGATGTGTCTCACCCTGGCTTTGCCGGCAGATGCATTTTTCATCCTTTACCTTAAGTGGAAAGTAATTTGTATCGCCGCCTATTAGTTTGCCTTCTCCCATTAATATTCCCATTTAATGTAATTATTTTTCCTGACCTGTAAACGGGTTCTCATTTTAAATGACTGCCAGTATATAAAAGCACAATTTCAAATGTAGTTTCCAGGTTTGTTGTAATGGGATGAGCAAAAGACTTAACAATATTGCCCCACATCTTAATTAAGAGCCAATTAAGAGTAATATGCACCCAAAAGTTAACGCACCGCTCATTTTCTTTAAAATAACTCTATGAATTCAGAGAATGAATATAGCAGCAGCGTTGTGGAAGCGTAGCACACAAACTCTGGTTCCCCCCAGGTTAACACTGTTAGCTCTATCAGCACTGTTAGCTGCTAGCCAATGGCTCAGCCATGTTGAAAGCTGAGTGGAGTCAATCTCTGAATTGTAGATACACTCTGAATGTTGTATAGAGCTCCTTTTGAGTTTGCTTCATCAGACATTTTTCAAACGTGAATATGGAATGTGCTGAAGATTTTAAGCGCTTTATAAAAGGTCACAGATATGAAAATTCATAACCAAAGTGTACTGAAATGCTTTTACTTCCTGAGATATTCTTTAATCCTGCTCAGTAAAGAAAAGATTAGAACTGCAGAAAAGTATCACCCTGATTGACTGAGCAAAAGGCCTTTTTAAAGCTCCTCAGGTTAGTCACTTGGGTTGCAGGAAGGCACAGAAGGCTTTTGTAAATCCAAAGTGTCAAAAGGAGGAAGACAAATTGAATTGTCCTGCTTAGTTTTGTTCGTAGAGATGATGGTGGATAGCGGGCCCCGGCTGGTTCTATTAAACGCAGCTTGAGACTTAAACGCAGGAGAGAAAGTCCATAGTGAGGGCTCGGTTATTTTCAATCCTGCACTGAATAGGGTATGATGTGACCGCGGTATTACATCTTGAAGAAAATGCTTAGGAGGGTGAAAGAAACAAGAAAAAAATGAAAAAAAGAAAAGAGGGTTGGGAGAGAATGAAAAGAGCCCTGGGAAATCTCCGAACCCCCATCTCGCAGGCACCTCGGCATCGCTGTTCCTCCTGCTCACCTCACTGACTTTCAATCGCTGGAGCCAATTTGCTTGGAGAGAAACCCCATGCTGGCAAGAAATGAAACCGCCTCCACTCCTCGACACACACATAACCCGCAGCGCCGTCCTTCTCCTCCTCTTCTCCGTGCCCCCCCGCCCCCTCCCCCCCCCAAGTCTCCCAGCACATCAAAGGCCTGGAAGAGGAATATGGGGACTCGCTCGGTCGCCTCTTTGCCTCTCCACTCTTCATTTTTGTACCGCAGCCTCACTCCTGGGTTTCTAGAGAGAGAGAGAGAGAGAGATCCAATGTCCTCCGCTGCAGTGGTGTCATAAGAAATACAAGAATTGATCAAGTTGGGATACTTTGGCTACTGCTGCAACCTCGCAAGAGACAGGTCGGATTTTATTATTACTTGGGAATGAAAATACTTGAGGGCAGGGGGTTTAAAATGCTCAGTTTTACAAGAACAACTTGAAGGCATCGCGCAAATGAGCACGTTGTCGGCTACGATACGTTCAATGGCAGCTGAGGTAGGACACAGAGAGACTGAAAGAAGGAAGGAGACAGGAAGTAAAAGGTAGAGAAGGTAAACCCAAAAAAAAAAAGAGAGTGGGTTGTTTGCCCGAGGCACTGGCTCTCCCCAGCACTGGTGGCAGTTTCAGGACCTTGAGACTGTAAATAATTTACAGTCTCAGCTCAAAGAACACACACAAATACGCTCTGCACACTCAAGCCCTCTGCCTCTCACACACACACACACAGACTTGTTTTGACAAAGGCCATTTTAGTTTCATCTGGGAGTGCCAGCCACATTACTATTTCATCTCAGGATTTGTATATTTTCTTTGACATACAAGGGAGTATGTCCACGTTGGTTTCCCCTCCATGTCCGGTCCCCCTCCTTTATTCTCCGGGGAATTGACGGCCCCAAAGGTCCCGGTGCTTGTTCAAACAACGCTTACAGCAGGCTGATCGCCCCCATCGCTATCACTGAGCACCGCGTAGCGAGGGCACTAAATGACTTTGTTTGTTGTTATCATCCTAACATTTAATTGCATTTTGAAATGCCCAGAGGGAGAAGGATGCACCCTTTTACTTCGGCATTGTAAGTCTTTTATATTTTTTCTGGTCGCTGGCATGAAGACACTAGCTCTCCCCAGAGGGCTTCTCCTGACATTTACTCTGTGTTGGGGGTGGGGTGGGGGAAAGAGGAGTGTGTGTAAAACGGATAAATATGTGGAGAAGTGTAAGGGGGGGAAGTGTATAGAGAGAGAGAGAGAGAGAGAGGGAGGGATGGAGGGATGGAGGCCCCGGCTAATGGCCACTGTAGAACGGGGGGATGTTTGTGGAAAGGCACACAAAATGTCGGCTGTGAGCTGCATGGCGAAGTACGGAGTGAATGTCGAAGGCCGATGGACAGCTGCTGAGCAATCTCCTGGTCATTAGCAAGATTCCAGTGACCTCGGTTCTCTCATGGCGAGAGTGTGTGTGTCAGTGACCGACCTGCAGGCTGAAAGGGGAAGAATGACGGCTCGATACTGTGCAGCATGCAGACGTCGTAGACCACGTTAAAAGATCACGGTAGCATTTTTCACATGTTCACAAACTGACCCGATGGTTTGATAGAATCCAAGACAAACATGGTTTTATGAACTCTGAACGGCGACCTCGATACTGCATTGTCCATCGTTGGAAGTTTCGGATGAGGCGGTTTATGCGAAATCATTTTGAATAATAAGGTTTTAGGGAAGATGCATGCGTTTGGGAGGTGCTGAGTATTCGACTGGATTAGTAAATACGTTTTCAAATGTGTGATGACTCTTCCTGCACACGCTGGTGTTTACCAACAAATTAAATAGTCCAATCAAATGACCGTTTGATAAAACCGGTTGCAGACTGTAGTAGCTGTAGCAGCTTCTCCTGAATTAGCATTAAATCATTCTGAACTCATGCATGTTCAACCCGACCGCGAGGACGGCACACTGACTGGAATTGGAAAAGAGGATGCCGGTGCACCATGCAATTACCGGTCCTCCAAAACATACTTGCTGGAACTGGTAATTTACAAATAACTATGAACATGTTTTGTATGGAAAAGGAATGGAAACACTGACACTATTGAATGAACAAGACAATCATTTGCCACGACGGCACGGAGCGACACTTGACATCGTTTCCTCTCACTGAAACCAAACAGCGTCCTTATTTGCATGCTAACGGTGCTTTTCGCAGACAAGCTCGTGCCTCCCGCCACGTTCCTCTATGAAATGCCAGTAAATGGTGGGGGCTCTGCAGCAGTCCCGGCCCCCCTTATGGTCTCATGATCCCTCCTGGCATGACACAGATTGGAGCGGGCCGTGCCCCACCGGTGCCACTTTGTTCGGGTGGTGTTTCGCTGTGATTTTGAAGCCTGTGGGCACTGGCAGGGACACACAGGCCTCTCCTGGCATGGAGTCGTATCATCTCCGCAGGATGATAAGCTAACACGAGGGTGGGGGCGGGGGGAGAGGATATGATGCTGCAGTGCAGAGAGATGCAGTAGGCTGTACGCAAGACTACACAGGACATGGAGGATTATTTTCGCGTGCGTTAAGTGTTTTATTTCAAATACTTCAAATATTTCAAATACTCCCTGCTTCCAGCCACCTTGATGGCACATCGAAGCAGTCGCAAAAGGCCACCGAAGAATGCACTGCCTTCTATCCTTGAGTCCTCCCTCTCCTCCCTTTCCTAACTCCCCATCTTAACGAAAGTGTGTTCCTAATCAGGGCGCACAGAGCCAGACCGTTTGTTTGCTATCCGATAAGAAGCGTGGACCGGGGGGCGGTGCGTGGGGAGGGGGGGGACACATTCTGGAAAATATCAGCAAATTGGATTCAGCAGGAGGAAATAGTGTGTATCTGATCACACACAGACTTGATTCTATTAATGCAGGCGGATAAAGTAAGGCAGGTGGTGCGTGCATGCGTGTGTGCGCGAGCGTGTTTGTACATGATTGTGTGTGTGTGTGTTAGTGATGGTGGTTTTAATTAAGGAGGTACAACATGGAACGGGTCCTCCCTCCACTGCCTTCGTAGAAGATAGGTGTTTGTACAGCCCCCCCCCCCCCCACATGCCCTAAAATGCTTAACAAAGCAGTTGTTGCTCATTTTGTCCGATATAGACATTTTGAAGCGAGCTGCTACTAAATTAAGTATAACCTGTGCCGCTTACTTGAAGAAGTGCCTCTCCCTTTTCTTCCAATAACCCGCTCCATCTGCACGCCGCTTCACCCAATCGGCGAGAAAATGGGCAGCGATGAACAACCGCAAAACACACACACAAGCACGCGCGCGCCATCCACCTCCAGTCCCTTCCCCTTTCTGTCTCTCCTCCTCTCTCGCCTTCCTCCCAATATCTTCCTTGGCTGACCTAGATAGTGAAAAGCGAGGCGATAGAAAAACATGACTTCAGCAGAATCAAAATTATTTCCGACGGTCTTTTGTTATGCAGCTTGACGTGCAATTGCACATTCTTCCCCTTCCAGATGGCAGTATTTATAGCAAAGGTTGCTGTTGTTCCAAACACTCACACACATTGTGCGACCCTTTTTTCCTCCTTTTTGCTAAATAACTGTAACTATTCATATTTGTCTTCAGAATCCCTCCAGAATCCCTTATCGCACGTGTGCGTTCACAGTCATACCTCACTTATATCTTTAGCAGAGAGGAAATGGCAATAAAAACTTGGAGCCCCTTTATATCGCTGTGATTTTTATCCATAAAGCCTGACTCTCTCTCTTACCTTCTCGTCACAGTGGGGCGAGGCATTCCCCTCACCACACACCGGCTGCATGTTTCAATCTAATAGTGTGGCGCACAGGATAACCACCGCTTCGCCCAGCTTTATCTCTAATAAGGTGCTGGAAGTATCATGAAAGCTCAAACCGGTAGAAGAGGTATCCTGGTGAGAACACTTCATTTTTAGTCTAAAGGACCTTCATCAGAGCACACACGGCTCCTGTAGAAGCAAACACATCACACCCCATAGACCGTTTGTCCTGCTTGTGTACTGGAGCGCTCCACCGCCGCCCAATGAGGTCATCACACCCTGCAGCGGGAATACGGAGAGTCCCACACACACACTGCTAGGAGTATTCAAATTGCAAAAATCAACTTGTATCTGCGTGTTTTTAATATATATTTTTGATTGCACATATTGCTGTAAGAAACGTCTGCGTGCGCAGGCCTTTTATACCCTCGAGGAGCTCGTCCGGGCCTCCGGATCGCATGTGCCGCTCTTGATCTTTGCCTCGGATTTCTCTTCTTTCCTGGATGAACGACTTTGGGTGAAGGGCGACATTTATTACATCCTTTAAAGACAGGCCGTGGCTAAGTATGATAAATGAGTGATGAAGTTATCAGTATGCGATGAATGCACGTTCTCCTTGAGGTGCATTTGAACTAACACGTGTGTTTTTTTTCCTTCTTCCCTCTCTCTCTGCTTCTCGTGCTCTCCTCCTGCTCCCACTGATGCCTTGGAAACAACCAAATAGGTAAGTGACAGAATCCCACTTTGCACGCTGAAATGTCAAATTGAGTTATTTGGTTCATTTTCTTTTGCTATAAAAGTGGAGGCTGTGAGCCGCCACAAAACCAGATGCGGAATGATCCTCGATAGCGAGGCGTTTCCGCTGCCTGGTGACTCCTATTTGGATTCTGGCCCTTTTGAGTGAGAATGACAATGGTCTACATACTGTCTCAGTGCACCGTGCATACGGATAGCGTCAGAAGATGTCATAAGGAAAGCATTCTTTTAATTACAACTCTATTCGTCGGCCAGTTACTCCTGTAGTTACTCCTCAGTGCTGTCATTCTGGCTGGGATTTAGGCACAGGCAGCTGCTTTCTTTTAATTACGCATTTAGCTCAAATGGGGGGGGGGTTGCAAAAGCCTGCTCTTGTGGCTTAGAATAGGCGAGGCATTAAAATTTAATCGACGTGTCTAACTTTCTTCTATCACTGAAAAGTGTTCTCCTTATTCCTGTGTATCATACTTTAATAGTCAGGGGACGTTGCAATATTAATAAGTATGGTGAAATGTAATGGGGGGGGGGGGGGGGGGTCAATTTCCAGATTGTGGAGGCAAAGTACCTCCTGCATGCCCCTTCTGTCTTTTTATTATTCCCCTTCGTCTCCTTTTGTTCCTTTCACAATAACCAGACCCATCTTTTTCCCGTCTTCTTCACGCTCCCTCGCGCTTCCGTGCTCTTATTCCCCTCACACCTCATAAGGCGGGGGGGGGGGAGAGATGGCGTACACGTTGCCTAACGGGAGCTCATGTGTTTTCAATTTAATTTTCTCATTTGATCTCGTCAAGCGGCTGTTTTTGGAATACATGAGCCTGTTTAAATTCATGAGGTCAGACGGAGTGCTTTCTGTAATTGGAATCACTTACACACTTTCTTGAGGACGCCCTCATTGGCGACAACAATGCGATCATTGCGAGGGTGTAGACGGCCAGCGGACTCGCACCACGAGGAAATCAGAAGCAATAACACTGCATTTATGCAGTCGAGTTTGAATATGAATCTTTTTTTTTTTTAGAAAAACAGCTTGCTGACATCTTCTGATCGCGAAGAGCAGAACACAGTATCATATGCAATTATAATAACTTGGCGTAAAGCATTCAGACCTTTTACACACCAAAGGCAAAATGCTTAACTGTGAATATTATATTTCTCTGGCTTTAACTTTGAAAGAGAAGAATGGAAGGAGTCGATCTGGTCCGCATTGCCTTAGTCAAGGTCGAGCTATTCCAGTTTGCCGTCTTGGCTCGGAATACGGAACGCCGGCGTTGTTGTTTATAAAAAAACACTCGTTTTGCCCAACGTGATTGGTTGATGCCTCCAAAACCGAGTTTTCAATACATTATATTCACATTCCGTGTGAAAATATTCATGGCAAAAACAACAATTGAAGAAATGGATATTGACAAAAACAAAACCTACCACTTTTCTATGATGTCTATAATCCATTATAAACCAGTATTCATTATTGCTGGTCTCTTGTGTACGACTTTTGAAGATGTTTTAAGTTAAACAGCATGGCATTTGCTTGAGTTAAAGGATTATTCTGGAGCAACTACATGTTACTCAAGAGACATAATGACCTGATTATTTTCATAAAAAAGATCCTGGGCATTGTCCCGAGCAGTACCGCTTTAAAACCGCTTGGGTTTATATCTTATCAGTGGTGCAGGTCGATGGAACCGGAGGCACCCTGTGGTGACGTGTGGTCAGAAATGACGATCCAGTGAACAGGTTGGAACAGATGTGGTGCATTGCTGTCGGTGAAGTAGGAAACATCTGGGAACGAGAAAAAACAGAGGGATACAAATGTAGAGATACTTGAACTGAGAGAAGAGGCAGAGGCAACCTTTTGTTACAGCACTATCGCGTCTTTACACACAGACACACAGAGAGAGAGAAATATAGTAATGCATTCCTGGTGACGCCTCCACATTTAGCCAGGATGTGTCTGCATCTATTGTCGCGGGATTAAGAGGAAGACAATGTGCCGTGCTGTTGTGTTTCCACGCTCCTTCCCAGGTTGCGCTGCTTAATTTAAGGTGGTACAACACCAATGCTTTCAACATTGATAGCTACAAAAAGGTCTGTGCTCACGGAAGCAGAATCTGTCGGCAACGGGACAAGAAGAACCAGAATTGGTTGAATGAAGGTTGAGGGTTTGGGCTCTGTGTTGTTAAACCTCACGGCACTGTGTATTCATATAGTTTATCATTGGCCTGAAACAAAAAGAGCAATATTAAAAGTTCATATTAGATTAAAACGACTGCGAGAAAGACGGAGGAGTCAAAAGAACAAGCGTGTATATTAAAAGTGAGATTGCAGTCATCATTTGATTATGCTACAGTGGTTGCCTGTGCTTAGTCAGACAGCGCGAGAAGTATAATTTTCTGGTGATTCTGGATGACATTATCGGAGAGGTATGTTTGACTAATGTCTCTAAAAGTGGTTCATAGAGTGTCAGTGTCAGGCATGTACCTGAAAACCAGCTTTGTGTTGAGGTTTTAGTCCTCGGAGACAAGCCTTCCATTGGTAGTGCTGGGTTTGCATTTTAAACATGTCAGTCATAAAGACATGCTGCTCTCTGAGTGGCACTGAGATCCAAGTGTTCTCTGCGGTTGGATTTGTCGGCGTGACTGACAGTCAAAAGGAAACCTTCAGGAGACCTCCTGCTGTGTTTAGCCGTGAAGAACGCTGGAACAGAGAATATATAATGCATGCACCCACCGCTGCTCTGCCCTCTTCTTTCATCATTTCAGGAAATGTCTTTTGAGACTTCCCAGTGCCAATACTCTCAAATCCTATTGGCTCTCATCATCTACTGATTAATTGGAGCTTTCCCCCCCCCATCTTGTCACAAAAACCTTTTTGATTGAAAATAAATATTCCAGTGCAGAATTTATCATTCTGACATATGCAAAATAACCTCTCCAATTCCATCTTTCTGATGGCGTCAAATAGAATAGCGTGAAAATATCCCTGAATTCTGTGACGTCTGAGAGCCCACATGACGTGAAAGAAAGCACACTAGGCTAACCCAACGTGCACAGCTTGGACCTAATTGTACCGAGATCAGAGGATTTTCTCGTCTTTGCATCTTTTTTTAAAAATCACGTTAAACACGCGCAACAGCTAAGAGATAGAGTTGCTATATTTGTAGTTGCTAGATTCCCCCCCCCCCCCCCCCCCCCCCCCCCCCCGTCAGAAGAGGGTGGGGGGAGTCGCGGAGACCAGATGAGCGAGCGTGCTGCAGAGGCGACATGTGAGCAGAGGCCTGGTGCTGCCGGTTTCAGTGGTGCTTTAAATGACCCTGCTATCTCTCTTGCATTAAACACGCTGCCCTGCAATCTACACTAAGCCGGAAGCCTCACTCTGTGCAATCCGCTTACCCTTGAATTGCTCTAAATTAGCGGTTGGCTTTTTCACTTTATGCCTCCGAAGGGCCACAGGCGAGTCAAGAAGCTTTTTTGGGGGGGTTTCAAGTGGTAAAGACATAATGCAGCCTGCGGAAAAATGTGTTTTTAATGAACTTACCTTAAGGGTGGTCCCTATCCTGATACCTTTGATTAATTAGATAGGGCGGTTTCAGACAACAGAGCCTACGGGCCACCCTGGATGCTTCGCTCTTTCTTTAAGGACTTCTTTACCCCCAAAATCCTTTAATGTGACATCAATAAGCTTCTCAAATTATGCACATGTAACATCAATAAGCTTCTCAAATCTAAATGTTAATCTGTAATGTCTGATGGTGAAGGAGGTGGGGAAGTGACACAAGGCTTTACGGCTATGTCGTGAAAATCACACTTTTTTCTTCCCTTTTTTACTCCTCACCTTAAACCTAACTACATGTCCTTACTCTCCTCCTCTTATGTATCTCATTCAGTGGTGGGTGAATCACTCAGATATATTACTCAAGTAAAGGTAGCAATACCACAATGAAAAAAAACACTTGTATCACGTAAACGTGCTGCATTTTTTAATGTAACTTAATAAAGAAATGTATATGAAAAGATAATATCAAATACATATAAGTATCAACAGAACATGTTACTCAAAAGTATACAGTTTGCAGAATTGCTACATTGAAAGTATTACATGTATGGATAAATATTATCATACCTGATTCGTTTCCATCTAAACCACTGTCTATACTGTTGGTACATAAAATCTTAAAAGTCCCTATGGCTGTCAGATAAATGTGCTGAATTATAAAGTAGCATGTAAAGTACACGTACCTGAAGTGTCTTCTTAAGTGCAGTACTTGAAACGATGTGGCGGCACGCTGACTCAGCAACCGGATGTCCCTCGGGCCCGACGTCTCTCGGAGCAATACTACATTAGGCCTCCTCCCCATCTGCTGGGATTACAATTACAGGTATTTAATTTGCCGGCGCATCATCAGTGCTTTTTTTATGCTGCCTGTCACAGTCGGTGACCTGAGGCGAAGACTGAACTCCTTTGGTACCATGTCTCTCCGAAGGATCCACGGGTATCGCTGGTCGGATTATGTATCTAATTAGCGGTTACTCCGGGAGACTCGGATGAGGTATGTTACCTGCATTATACGAGAGCGCCAGCTGCGGCACTACGGGCATGTGGCACGATTCCCTGAGGCTGACCCGGCCCACAGGATTCTCTCTTTGAGAGACCCTGTTGGGTGGAGGAGACCTAGGGGTCGCCCATGTGCCTCGTGGCTTCGTCAGGTTGATCGTTACTTTGGTGGGATGGGGCTGGGACGAGTGTCCGCCTGGAGGATGGCCATACGGAGACCCCGGGAGTACCGTCGGAAGGTGGACGCAGCAACGTGCTGCCTTGGCACATGCCCCCATACCTGACCTGACCTGACAGTCGAGCGTCCTCCACTAGCGACGATGACCTGTGTGAGCAGAGATTGGGGATAGGGAGCTGATTGTGATCGTGGATGCAGGAGAAAGGTTATTGGGTTGCGTGAGCCTTAATCAGCCAGAGAGAAACATCAAATAGAAGGCATGAAAAAAAAAGAGATATTTTTAAGTACAAATACGTCATCTTATCTTAAAACCCAGAGTCCCCTCCAGAGATACCGCAGATTCGCCTTAATTGCCCGCTCATATTCGGAAAAAACTTCTCCATGCCCAATAAGGGATTCATAAAAATGCTAAACTGCTCCTTAACAGCAGTAAATAAGTCCTCCATCCAAAGACCTACAATTAGATAGTTTGCTTGGTTCGTCCCACTGGGGTACTTCGAAGTATAAAAGTATTACAGTTCTAGTCCTTTAATAATGTTGTTCACGTTATAATTTTGAGTGTTCAAAACAGATGTCTCTTGCCACATGCAGCCTTCTTCTTCTTCTTCCTTCTTTTTGTTGGCGCACCGCTGAATATCTTGGCGTGTTACTGCCATCTGTAGATCAGTGGAATGATATGGAACCGTCGGTAGGACGGCGTATCGCTTCACCTCGTTCGGGAAATGAACGAATCGGGACCCACTCGTAGAACGACCGCTCCAAAAAAAACTCCACAGGGCAACCTTCAAGGGCACATTTGACATTTTGGAGAATATGCTTGTTCACTTTACTAGTAAAATGGGAATATTAATACCACTTTAGCCTAGCCAGCTAGGGTTTTGTGATTTTACAAGGGGGGTCCTTGAAATGTTCCAGCACATAGCTAAGCTAAGCTAACGGCTCTTGTTTGAAACTTAATGTTCTTATCTCCAGCTATTCATTTCCCCAAACCCCAAAGTATCCCTTGAACACGTTCACAATTAGAAATGCGATGGATATTATGTTCCACAACAGAAATATCCCGCCTCACGCTGGTGTTGATTAATACATATTTAGCAAGAGAAAACTGCTCCCCGAGATTGACAAGTACTGGATGTCTGATGCTCACTAGAAGTGAGTGCACCCTTCGAGTGCCCGTACCTTTCGTGACGCACATGGGAAAGAAAATGAACGAGGAGAGTTTGACCTGGGTCATCCAGCAGATCAGAGCCAGCAGCCACGACGTTTAATGGATTGTTGTCTGTTCGCTATCCACGGAGGAGATTTACAGCCGGGAACATCAGCGCCTGGCACAAACACACACACACACACACACACACACACACACACACACACACACGCACACACTAACATATAGACATAGAAGGACCGTAATTAACAACCAGGGCAGACAGCTGTGGGGCGCAGCATTGATTTAACGGCAGCACCACATCGTTGGTCTTGTGTTGAGCCCCGCTTTGTCCTGCGTCAGCGTCTCCGTTGTTACGTTAGATGTCGAGTGCTTGTCGGCCACTTCTCAGAGCCGATGTCCTCGCGTCTCCTCCACGCTCGTCAATAGAGGAGCCTTTGTGTTCCTTACGCCCATTGGAGGCCCGCTCAATGCACATCGTGTTTTACCAAATTAAAAATCAAACACACTCACGCTAATGTAGCGAGGCGTTTTGGTGGCCATCGATTTTCCTCCCGCAGCAGCCGACACTTTGCCTCTCGTCAGAGAGAGCTTTTTTTAATCAGACCCGTGCAGGAGTCTGTCTTTGTCAAATGCAAAGAGAACGGAGGGGCTGACTGGGGGGCAGGAGGCAGCGAGACGGGGGGCGGGGGGCTGTTGGAAAGGGAAAAAGCGTTGAACAATTGGCATGAAATGAACTGTCGTCGAAGCTGGTGCTTCGCTGAGCATAAAACAGTCAGGAGGGGATGATTTATTGTCGCGGTGAGCAGGGGCTCTGCTCTGTATGCATTTGTATGTGTTCCAATGGAGTTGGGGCCTCATGGAGGAGTATTTCTAAAACTTGAAATCCTAATAATTTTTACAAGGATTGATTGAATTTTTTCCGATTCCATCAGTTTGGTCTCTCTCTACCTCTCTCTCTCCGTCACCTCCTCCTTGTGTGTGTCACCGTCTGATTAACATTTTTTTGATTTTCCCTATCTCCCTCCTCCTCCTCCTCCTCCTCCTCCTCTGCCAGGATGTTTCACAGCCTCTCGCCTCCTTCTCATCGCATCTCCTGCTCCCTTGTTTCCCCGTCACCTGTTTGCACCCCTTTCCTCCGTCCCCCTGAGCCTTCTCTTCCCTCTCTTCCTTCCCACATCAAGACGGCTCCCTGCATCCTTTTTTCCACAGACACAGGAGGCGTTTGGGGGGGGCCGTTGTAGTCAAATTGACTTGTGCCTTGTTCACCAAACGGATGAGCCGGGAAGGTCTCTGCCCAGGCTGAACACTGTGCATGACACACTCATTTGTCATGCATTGGTCTGCACGTCTACTCCTGCCAAATCGCTGTCCTGGCTCCGGTCCCAACTCGCTCCTTATTCACTCAGCACTTGGGCTTTTGGGGGGGGGGGGGGGGGGGGGGGGGGGGGGGCACAAAATGACACAGGCACAAAATGGCTGCCGCTGTCACTGCTCCGTTCTCTCAATGAGTGAAGGAGGAGGAGGCTGGTGTGTTTCATGGAAGAATGAGGCAATGTTTTATAGAGTGTTTTTTTCTGTTTTATTCTCCAGGATCATGCTTTACGGAGTCCTCTTGAGCCTTTTACTGGCCGTGAGTGGCTGAAACGAGGTCACAGCTGATCGTGACGTCGCTTTCCTTTTTTTCAGCTCAGTTTTCTGCTCTATAGCCATTTTTCCATCCCAAATCCAGGACCAAAGAGTCGACTGAGTTGAAAGTTTCATGACCTACATTAACTTAATCATCACATCGCAGTGAATTATTACTCTGACCTTAATAGTATTTAGTCGGACATTAGCCACCGCGTCCCTTTGTCCCCAGAAACGGAGCGCTGTAAATTGGTTTGGAAGGTTTGGAGGCAGTTTTTACCCTCCTCAAGATTAGAGGCTTAGTTGCATCAGCCACCATTTCCTCGCTGGCAAGCGTCCCCGTTCCATAAAGGTCAGTGGCGTTGTAGTTTTTAATGTGCTCTACTCTACGCCCTTTTTTTCCTGTGGTTCCTAACGCGTTTCCATTTTCCTCTCTGAAAACACTGCTCGCTGGTTATTAAGGGCAATTTCCATCACTCCCTCTCCCCCTCCTGTCACCAGCGTGCCTCTGCTGGGGAGAAAAGGTGTTCTAATGGGCGGGTGGTTGATTAGTGCAACACTAACGGCAAGTCCAGTAGTGTGGAGTGAGGCTGATTCAGAGAGGCAGGTGTGGAGCAGAGAGAGGGAGGGACTCGGTTATCCAATTGTCAATCCATCTGCATGGGTACCTCTTGCATATTTATATATATATACTGTATATATATATATATATATATATATATATATATATATATATATATATATATAACATTCATCGCAGCTATTTATATTTGCAATAAATATTCACAGACAAAATTATACTCCTGACTCACTCTGTTTGACATTTCTGTTTTTTTCTGTGTCATTACTGCGCTGTCACTCTGTCACCATCTCATAGTGCACGTCACTCTCTGATTCCCGCGCCGTTTGTATCCGGTCGGGATCCCGCCCACTCCCCTTTCATCATTTCCACTTCTCTGTCAGCTATTGATGCACACATAATTCTGAATTCCTAAATTAGCTAAGCTTGTCAACCATATTTCTACATACATGACTGCAGACAAAAAACCCTCGGGTAGAACTTCTGTTTGGGAAAGAAACCACAACAGACAGTTTATAACAAATATATAAATGCACATGTGTGTGTCACAATGGGCCTCACGCAGGAAGTGATATGAGAACAATTTGTTTTCTGGTATTGTTAGTATTCTACATTTTCTCAGGTATGAGAAACCCCTACGATTGGTTGAGAGCACTCTTATCAAGACAATTAAAATTAAAATCTTATGTTCAGTTTGGGACGCAGGGAAACATACATTTAAAATGTGAAGACATTACAATATTACAGTGTATTATGGGTTTTAGAGTAATTATAATGATTGGATTATTAGATTTGTCGGAAAAAGAAAGACTATGTATTAAAATCTCAATTAAGACCAAAAAAAGCCTCGGATGACATTGTGTCTGTTCAGCTTCTGAACGGCTTGCATAATGCTTATTTTTAATGCCCTGGAAAACCACTTGTTTTAATTAGTTTAAGTTTATTGAACAGAAACAGAAAAAAGTATTTGCACACGGCACAAGACCTGCCCTTTTGTAGCGTTTAGTGGGCGTTACTCATGCTATATTAAACACCTGCCACACACCTCTAATCCACAGTGGGATTCATCTTTCATCACACCTGGTTTCACATCTCCTTTTTCTTCACGGAAAACATGGAATATAAGATACAATTAAAAATATCTGCAGGAAGCCCCCGTACTAATAAGTTGGACACACTTCCCATGAGCCTGAGTCGGTTTTAACACCCAAACACCACCTGCTGCTAGGGAGAGTGCATGTTAAGTAGCAAGCCCATTTAAAAATGCACATCCACGATTCCAGGGTCCCTGCGTGTTGCATTAAAATAACGATATCCACTTTAATATAGTTAACGGTGTTGAGAATTCCCAGTTTAAACGTGAATTCAGAAGGACCTATTTGCAACATGACCAGTAGTGTTGATGAAGGGGTGGAATGTGTGACGATAAAAAAAAAGAAGCTTCTTTACGCAAATGTTTTCTCTCATATTGAAGTTTAAATACCTGCTTATTAAATATGTATTTCTCAACCTGGACCCCCGTTTCGCCATGTTTGTTGTTACAAAGTGACGCAATGTTTCAGAACGAGACTTCTGCTTGAGTGAGACTAGGTTAGACACGTTAACACGCAAATGGTTCAAGGTTTAGGTAACGAGAGAGGTTTTATTTTCCCCATAACGTTGTCAGACACGTGTCAGTGATGAGAACAAGCACTACATTGCAGCCCGTTTTGCTGCTGCCATCTGCAGCGTTTCTCCCTCAATACTGGGCCCATTTCAAAAAATGTTGTCCCCATTAGTCATTTGGACACAAAAACATGGGCAAATAGGCTAGAAAACTCCAGAAGTTTCCCTCTAAATGAGCTTTCCAGCGTTACTTGACAGAAGACTTCTGGCTACAAGCCCTGTGTATTTATTGAGCATGAACTGTGCTGCTTTTATGAAAGATCTCTCTCCCTTCCTGCCAAATCAAAAGTAGGTCATTGCAAAACTGTGTGCCCCAACTGTAAAAGCCTCTTTCCATGTGCTGTAACTCTATACGCTCTCATTTCCACATGTATACCTGTATGATAACACAGAGATCAGTGACGTGTCAGGGGTCTGGGTCCAGAATGACCTCAGGGGGATTCATTGCAGGAGGCTGCAGGCGAGATGGCGGATTGGCTGATGTTGCACCACCCAAACATTGTTATCATGTTAGGGGATTGTGGGTGTTATTAACCATGGCAATAACAGCCAATATGACTAAGGAGTCGCAAGCTGCATCCAGGAGCGTTGTGCTCTCACGCCCCCTCTGGTCACTGGAGGTTAGCATTGTTTGATGACCACAGAGTGGTAATGGAAAGGAACTAGTACTAAAGTACTGTGCTTTAGTACAGTTTTGAGGTACTTCACTTCTGTATTTTTATTCTATGCTTCTTTATACTTTAAATATTGAACTCTTTACTCAACTACAGTTATTTGACACTAATCTTGTGTCATAAAAAAACATGATTTGGATATGATGCAGTCCTATTACTTTACTACTACTCTACTCAGGAGTACACAAAGTGTCTACAAGTGGCTCCACATTGATGAATACAACATTAAAACGCTCATAAATGTATTTGTTAAGGATAAAAACAGAACAATATATTTCATCATAACATAACTCTTTGATAGATCCATTCTGTATGATGAGTACTTTTACTTTAACTACATTTGTTCATAATACATCCGTACTTTTACATTTTGAATTTAGGACTTTTTGGATTCAGATATTTCTGCTTTCCCAAAAGTTACGATGAGGACCTTTAACTGGTTATTACACCGTCTCAATGTAATCTATATTAGTAAACAAGACAATCAGGGAGAAGATTAGCTATTTCTACAGAGCTATTTCTAATGCTTGTCACCAGCCACATTGCTGGGCTAGAGCCAGGTCTGCATCGGGCAGACTGTCGGACCCTGCTGCTGTAAAATGAGAGACTTTCTAGAAGGGAGTCTGGTGCGTCAGAAACACTACCATAGAGATCCAAAGGGGCCGCCAAAATCAACCCAAAATAAAGGTTCCTTGAAGTAGCTTTAAGTTAGGGATCTGAATACAGCCGTGCCTGACATGTGTAACATAACCGGCTGAGGATCCTTCCAATCCCCGTCTGCCTGACAGCCAGCTACACCAGTGACCTGACCGAGCTGACAAGCGCCGACCCAAAAGAGCTGAGTGGGAGTGGGTGGCAAAGGGACGGCACACACACTGTGGGAGGATCACAAAGTCAAGCAGATGGTTAAGAAGACGGGCGTGATGGCTGTGGAGTGAGGGCTTGGCACTGTTACAATCACCATGTGGTGGCCGTTAACCGGCGGGGGGGGGGGGGGGGGGGGGGGGGGGGCAAATGAAGCGGAGCGACACACACACACACAACCCTCAGCTGATTACAGCACTCATCTCTCTCTCTCTTTCGAATGTGCTTGCGTGAGCAGTTGCATTACTCACCACAGCCCCCCCCCCCTCCTCCTCATCTCAATCACACACTTTTTTTGTTCCATTGCGCAGATCATATTTAAATGAAACACTGTTTTATTTAACAGGTGTCATCCACCTGATATTGCACACCCAAACTTTGTAAACAAAAATTCAATCTTAAGGATTTCAAAATACACGAGACGATAGGACTTTTATAGGACTGCACGAGTTTTATTTTTAATGCGTCTTCGGTGTGATTCTTCCAGACGTTTTTCACAAATAGGGTCAAATAAAGCAGGTGCCTTCACTCTACATCGAGCTAAATAGTTTCCCCCTGTTTTCGGATGTGTTGCGCTTTTTAAAAGAAGAATTTAAGAACACGGATTGGCTCGTTAAGATGGATTTTAGTAAACGTGGCATTTAAAACCAATACATTATGTATATCGTGTACTTCTGAACCCACTCGGAGCCTCAGATCTCTAACACTACAGCTGACATGGCGAGTCTCAAGACAGCATTTCATTTTTTTATTGCCCATGTTTCAGCTCGTGTCTTTCATGTAGATGCGGACGTCATCTTATTTTACATTTTCGGAAAGAACAAAAGAAAATCTGCACGTAAACTCCTGTTCCAATAGGTCTGGTTCCACCTTCTAACTCTTCTAACTCCCTGCATCTTACTTCTTCTTCTATCTCATGCTTGATCTCTCCTTGACCCTTCCTCCCTAATCCCTCCGCCCATACCACCACCGGTGTTGCTGAAGGCGAGGGACGCGGCGGACGTTTGAAATCGCACGCTGGGCGTCTCATTAGAAACAGCGCGGCCTCTGTGGCTTCTGTGGAGAGACGTGGTAGAGGAATGAGGCCGGAGATTGAGGGAAGAGGGAACGGAGTGGCCAGGGATAGAGGTAATAGGCAGAGGCAAAGGTCGGGGTTGGCAATCTTTCATCCCTTATCATCTCGCCTGTTGGTGGCAACACCTGCGAGAGAGAGCTGTCATCTCGTTGCTCCATCTGCAGCACCCACGAGCATGTCTGTGCCATGTTTCTTTCTCTCCCTCCTCATCCTCTCTCCTCCCCATGCATCTCAGTGTGTGACTGCGGAGATTGAGATCTCTTGCTTGGTCTCCTGTGGCTCGAACCAGACACAACCGCTGCTTACGTTTGTCTTGACACTGCTGTATCCTGATTGTGGATGTTGCAGGACATGTTGCATTTGTACGTGGGTCTTCTGGACCACAACGCTAGGACAGTGGCTCCCGCCCACGCGATTACAGTTTCAGTTAAACACGAAGAGAAGCTCCTTAACTAAACAAGTCACAACAAATGTATGTTTTCTTCTTGTTGACGTCGATTGGAGACAGAGTCTGCGCAGGAGTGATCGGACAAAGGAGATGCGATATCGAGGTCCCGTCCACTCAACAATGTAGAAGTGCCTTAGACTTGCATTCTTTCTAATGGCCAGCAGGGGGCGACTCCTCTGGTTGTACAGAAGTCTAGCAGAAAATGACTCTACTTCTCTCCTGATTTATTCCCTCAGTAAACATTGTAAACATGAGTTTATGGTCTCAATCTCTAGTTTCTTCTTCAATACAACATGATGTTCATTTGATAAATTATGGTCCATTTAGAGTCAAACAGACCATAAAGCAGGGTATGCTTTAGGGCGGGGTGACCCTGTGTTTGATGGATTGCTACCACAGCGTTGTCCGGTCTGGGAGGTGTCTATGTTTTCTTCTTACATCCCTTTCACAGTGTGTTTTCAGTTCATGAAGGTTAATTGTAACAGTTGTAGTCTGTTCTTCTTAACCCCACACTCTCGTGTCACTTCTGGTCGCAAGAAACCAAGATGGCGACGACCGAAAACCAAATTTGAGGCTTCAAAACGTCAGTCCACAAACTAATGGGTGACGTCACAGTGACTACGCTCACGCCTTACATACAGTCTATGGTCACACTCTCTTTTTATAGCACTTTCATAAAAAACACTTGAAAATACATCAGTGTAATAAAAACGACCTAAAATGACAAAAAAACGTCTTTGGGAAAAATACTCTTGTATATCATTTTTTGTTTTCTTTTACTTTGGCCCATATCTCATCTGTTCACATGCAGGGGTTTATGACCTATACCGCCATCCACCAAGGGGAGATTGAGATGGTTCGTCTTTCAAGCTATCATGTCGTCCATCTTTATATACTGTCTATGTAACCAAGGCACATGCCAATTAGCACCAATCCTCTGTTTCATGTTGCCTCGACCCTGCTAATGTACTCTTAATGAATTCTGAAAAGACTCCGTTCCCCAAAGCCACTAGAGGAAGTGGTTTTATTTGCCTAAGTTCTGACAAAACCTCCATTTTCCCCTTCATTCCCACACAATGGAAGTGAATAAAATTGACTTTGTGCCGCTCTCAAAAAGAAAGATTGAATTTAAAAGCATTGTGTCTTTCCAAAATAAATGTCCCAGTAACTCTGGATAATGCACTGTTTTCAGGGGAACATTCCAAGTAATAGTCCCTATGAAACCTCTTCACAGCGACATCAGTCCATTACCTCTTACTACCATTTTTTTTCCTCCTTTTTATTTTGGAAGCACATGCAATTCTGTCGTAGGGCGTTTCATTGTGTTGCCCTGATAACGGTAAATTAATGCTCAGCTTTATGAAAGCAAAGTGTCGCCCAGTATGACTCCCCTGTGTAGCTGCCTTTGTGATTAAGGAGCGTTACACGTCATTTTCCTCCTCTCCCTCAATAAATCCTGTTCAATATGGACATCAGTGCAGTTCCACAAAATGAGAGATAGGTGGCCAACACTTGGAAGGAGAGAGAGAGCCCACGATGAAGAGGTCTATCCCTGTATCCTCTCAGCCTCGTACAAGAAGCTAATACTTCTTGACATCCATGAAACCCTTTTTTTAATCTGCTGACTGAACAGTGATGGGGAGAGGAAAGGGGAATGGGGAAGGAAAGGAGAGAAGAGGAAGCACTGCGGGAGGTTTTTTTGTGTACAAAATCAGCAAAACCCAGTTTGAAAATGATCCTCTTAGTTTGTTTTTTTCTCCCGAGTGTTGTTGGCACATCTTTTGGTCCTGCCGAGAGGGGCATTCAGCCGGGATGTCTGTGCAAATCCCTTTTTATTTTTTTCTTCACACAGACATTTAATGCAAGGTTGTCGCGCACATCGCAAATAAACCCGGTTAATGTCAATGCACCGTGCAGAGATGTGCTCCTCTGATGCGCTCGGAGGCATAAAGCACTAATTTAGAGCTAAACTATAGATCCGCTTTCTTTTTACATCCATTCCGCGTGCATTCCATTTAGCTACACAATTAGATGTCATGTATTTCGGGTGTTTCCATCTGTGCTCAGGCAGACACAACTTGTTCTAGCACCTCGGCCCACAGGGCCGGTAAGGGAAGCACAGGCATTAAAAAGACCCGTCAAAAGATAGCGGGACACGGAAGCCTCCCTACATGACCTAACAAATATGCTGTGAAAGCTTATATGTCATGCGTCTCGACAGCTCTGGAACACGCTGTGATCACTGTAATCTCCGGTGCCCGTCCACGCTTTGGCAGGGAAGCGCTACTAATTACAGAGAAAATGTCAGCTGTTTATTTTACCAGCGAGAACTGGCTGCAAAACAACCCTCCCACCGCAGACTCGCCGTGGTCTGAGATGTGTTCACTCAAATCCAGGGTGAACTGTGCTCCTCGTTTGTCTAATTTCTCCTATTGGCCACTGCCCGCACGCTTAATAAGTGTGAAAGGAGTTTGGGTTGTTTGGGGCCGATGGAGTTGCTGTGGTGGAGGTGGAGACGCCACTGGAGTGTGTGGACGCGGGGAAGGGCTGCCTGGTTGCATCGGATCACATTTCTGTTCCTGTGTAGGGGCGACCGTGCCCTCATCTGCCCGCTGCTGTTAATAAGACGAGATGAAATCAGATTCTGGCTTTATTTGCCTCCCAGCGTCCCTTTTCCACCATCTTGGCTCCAATTCACTTCCGTAACCTGTCTTGGCTTAGCGAGAGCAGTCCTTCGGACTTAAAAGGCACTTGAGCGAGCGCGACTTCGCACTGTATAGGCACAGCTTGTCTTTTTATGGAATTAATTCCTCCTTTACAGAGCTACACCATAGTGACATTTAAGAATTGCAAATGGCTTTGTAGCGGCCACGGCCCATCTCACCAGTGCTGCCATGCGTTGTCCAAACATTCTCAACAGGCTCTGCAATAGCTCGGAGCCAAACGCTTTTCTGTGTTGTTTTTTTCTTCCCCCACACTGTTCCGGTGCAGGGTCTGTGTATTCATCAACACTGCTTATTTTTGAGCGGCCCTCCGGCCTGCGAGCAGAGGAAATTGCATGTAAACGCCGCGGTTTGAAGGTTAGACCGCCCCAAGCTCGCTCGGAAAAGTACACAAAATCAGTGAGGGGGGAACGTGCAGTTGAAGCAAAGATACATTTGGGTTAATGCAAAGTAATAAGCAAGGACTTTGAAAAACCTTTTGACACCGTCTGCCATCCGCCTCTTTTTCTTTGTTGTCAAACCCCAACCTATTTTTCATGCCTCTGAAATATAAACTGCAATTTTTAAATTGGAGCTCAGCTGGACTTTATTGGTTTTGCAGCGACTAGTTCCACCACTCAATGTAGTGCAATATCGTCCCAGTACAGTGAGCATCAATGTTACACCCTCTGTGTCTCTGTTTTTCTGGAGATCCTTTCTAATAAAGTATTTTAGTTTTTATTTATCATCTCTCAGTTTGTCATTGCAATACTAACTCTGACCACAAGAGGCTGAAATGCACCAGTACCCCATGTTCTAAATACGACTAAAAGTATTCATGTTTTCCTCCAGGTGAGGTTTAATTTCTCCGTGCACTTTAAATACAAGGACTATATTTATGTCATGTGGAAAAAAAAGGTACATTTCATCATCATGTTTAACAGATAATAATATACAAAAATGTTATTCACTTGTCCTTATCTCATAAACACAGGAGAGCTATACTTAGAAAACGACCTAGAAACAACCTAGAAAATGGATCACCACAAGTTTGTTCCCCCACTTTTCTCTCAGGACTTTTGTACCTTTTTAACTCTTCCTTGCCTTTTTGACTTCCTGTTTTTCTTGAGGAGCATTTCACTATCTTGATCAAAGGGCCTTTGGGTAGAGACAGCTGTGCGCTATGTAAATAATAAACCCTGCCAAGACACATTTGTGACTTTGGGCTGGATCAATAAACGTGATTCGACTTCTTTGTGCACATCCTGTTTGCCCCACAGCAACGCGCCGGTCTTTTTGCAAAAGGCAGAAAGTGAAGGCGTGTGCATCAATCCAGCTTCAAGAATATCTGTTAGGAAAGAATATGCATGTGTCAGGAATCAAAGTGTCAGTGACTTCAGAAAAAAACCCATTATTAAACCCAACAGATTGCTTCAGAGTCTAGTTGGCTCCTCGGCTTACAGGACGCAGAAGGACAAAAGGCCTCCATCAGTAACCCCAGTGTTTGTTTTCCATCCTCGCACAGTCTGTGTTTGTCTGTGCACAAGCGTCTGTGAATCCCCCCTGATCGCAACTTGTGCATACAGCCGCCAAGAAGTCTCTCGGCACCGGCCAACACATGGATTGTTATGTAACGGCCACAGTCTGCTACGTTGGACTGCCAGCGAAAGAGAGGGGACGGAGGGACAAAAGGGAGGGTTAAAGATAAAGAAGGGGGAACGAGAGAAACGGGAGGTACACAGTTAGCGAAAGAGAGCAGGCGTAAGTGACGCGCCTCTGGCTAAATGTTGTGGTTCCAGACACGGTACGGCGAATCTTCTTTTCCGTCCCCCCCACCCCCTTTCTCCCTCGTGTCTGGGTTTTGTCTCGTCGCATTATTGGATGGGCTTGATTTGTTTATCCATTGAAGGGCTCTCAGCAAAGTGCAGACAGCCATTTATTTAGTATCTCCCATCCCCTCGCCTCGCCCGTCCGTCTTGCCAGCCCCCTCACCCCCTTCTCCGTGCATGTGAAATATCAGCTCTGTGACAGGCGCACTCAGACAGTCGGCCCCGTCCAGGAGTCCCCCCGGGCCCGCTGAGAAGAGCGAGGAAGGACGAGAAAAAAAAGAATACAATTGTCCGTCTCTGCTTTTATTCTGGCACTTCAACACTGATTTGACATCAGAGAACAGAGGCACTCAGATGGCTAATCAGGGTCCTCAGAGGACTGGCTTGTGTATATATGTTTCTGCAATCGCGTCCTTGCTGTGTCTGCTGGTCGAACACAATCTTTGCACGTAGCTGATCAGTTCAATACCGCGGCGGTCTTTGGCTTAAAGTCTCACGGGCTCAGAGGTGGTTTGGACCACCTTCACTCTTCAAAGACACAGGCTCATATATTTTGTTTCCTTCTGAGGAAGATCTTTATGGACGCGGGCTCCCAATAGCCAAGTGAATAGATAATGGACCCTCTATGTGGTGGAGAAAATGGATACACAAGGAACACTGAATCCCACCCGGCAGCTTTCATGTCTCAACAGTCAAAGATCCACCAAATCCTTTGTGGGGGTCGGCCATGCGCCGGCTCATCGCACGTGCTCGCCGGAGCACATTCAACACACGATATTTAATGCATGCACCTCACACATTCACCACAGACTATGTCGTTATTTCATCTCCCCCGCTTCATTCGCCTCCGCCTTTGATGTGGGATACCCTGGAGCCCCAGGAATACAGTCTCAGGGAACCAGAGTGGATTTGCGCTCTCACTCCTAGGATGAGGCTTCTCATTGATCTCTCCCCCCCCCCCCCCCCCCCCCCCTCTGTGCCTCTCTCTTGGTCGCTCTCCATCATCCATCCTTCCACCAACATCCACTCCCGCCATCACTTTCCTTCTCAGGCAAGAAGAGGCTACTCACATTGTTCTTTCAACCACTCTACTACTCCAATAACAAGTCCTCCAAGCGCCACACTGCACTCAGCTCATTTCATTAAAGAAGCATTTAGAATGTTTCTCCAACCTCCGGTCAAGAGGGCTGCAGGGGTCTATTTCGCGTTGGGCTCCGAGTTGCTGAAGTGGGCGTTGTTGTTGGCTTGCTCGCTCTATTTCTGACAAGTGGGGTTTTTCCGAGAGGCCGTTGGATTGTAAATCCCTCACAGTGGCTTGATTGGGCTTGATCTTTCTTCGTCAGTTTGGCGGACCTTCTCGGACGGATGTTGCGACGGCGTTGGCTCTTGGTGGCCCTGCTCTAAAAAAAAACTAAAAAAAACACGACATGTGATCTGCCCCGAGCATTCATTTTCCATTTGTGTCGTTAGTATTTGTCAGGTTCTATGAACAACAATTTTTTTTAAAACTATTTTTGGGTTCTTTGTCACGGTTTCATTTCAAAGCCTCCTTTGTATCCGCTTCGTGTCCGTCCACTAAACGGCTCGCGGGGACACCGTTCAGTAAGGTCACCGCTTCAAGGATGGACCGGCTCACACCAGCTTCAGCCTGTGTTTGTTTATGCACTGTGAAGGCCACTCCAGCGTAATTAGGAGGATGTTAACACTAATGGGCCCGTGGTTATTAAGCTTAATCAAGAAGTGCATACGCTTGCTTGCGCCCCCTCGGAACATACACACACACACATACACGCACACGCACATACACACCTATATTCCTATGGATCCAGCAGAAACAAAACAGTGTGACCTTTGCTGAGCCTCACAGCTGAATAGCTCTGTATGAGAATATGGTTGTTATTCTGAGCAGGGCTGTTGTTGTTTCTTCATGCAGCACATGTCAGGGTTTCAAAATGCCCATTTGTAAAGCCTCTCTTTCTGCAGGCATTACCCTCTTCTTTCCTTCTTTTGTTTGCCCTCTGTTCACTTCTGAATTCCAACATAAACTCCAGACAAAGTCCTGCTTTTACCATATTGTTTGCAGCTTTACCATTTGGGGGAGGTGGCGTTGCATCAGCCCGCCCTACGTGGCGAACAATCAAACAGCACAGTACCCGGGCTATTAAAAGACTTAATGTAAGAGGATGCTGCTGTTACTGCGGTTCCGTGTGCATTTAGTGTGTTCATACGCGTTGCTTCTGAGCAGGGGTGCGCCAGCGTGCCGCTTATGCTTGTGAGTAATGGGTATTAAGGTGTCAGATCCCCGTCTTGTACCAGCAGAGTGTCAAACAGAAATGTTGCTCATGTGTGAGCAATGGCCATTAAAACACTGATAACACAATTACTGCAAACCCTCGGAAACGGCTAACCCAATTAAATGGCGTATTGATATGTCATCCAGTCTAGTAAGCTAAACAGTTGCTGTAGACAGTTTACAAAAAGGCACCATTAGCTGCGTAGGTGAGTTTCCATTTCACTAATAGGTTAAATACTCAATCCGATCACATTTCTTTAAACATCCTCACAGTACTTTGGAGACTGGGCTATTTTTCTCCCCACTTTCCACCCCTGCATGTCTTCTTTTCCAACATGATTCAAACATCACGGCTAAACAACAGCACTAGGATGACTCATTGTTGTTGTCTTGTTGCGAGCAAGAATTGCCTCTTAAAAAACACACGATTGCTTTTTAATCTTCTTCACAGTTCTTATGGTATGTTGGAAACGCACACACACAAGACAAGTGTAAAGTAAATGTCGTCCTGACATTTGCGACCTTGGGCAGAAAAAAAATGTTAAAAACATTTAGCACACAATTGACTGATTATGTGTTTGTGTTCCTAGTTATTGCATAGTTCTGTGAAATAAACATCCAAATAAATCGAAAGCCTTGGTCAGCCTAGTGTGCGTCTACGTGCCTTTAATGAAAGTAAAAATGTATTTGAGTCTAAACCGCTCAGGTGGGCGTCTCCGTCTCCGTCTCCACCTCCGCAGACTATTGAATAGGCTATCAGACAAAGGAGGGTATTCTGGGCTGATCAATGACACACCACTACTCCCACTGGATCCCTCCATTTACAAGTTATTTGGAAAAAGATAAGCGTCTGAGTGCTACCTCACGAATGGTGTTTGTACAAAAATCACTCTCTGATTGTTGCATCCCCTCCAGGGACATAACAGGCATTTTGAAATGTTTCAAACAAACCTCGCAAGCACATCATCGCTGTTGCAAAATATGCGAAACATTTGAATCCTCCAAAATTGCAAAAGGCACGCCTGTGTATCAAGTCCCCACCGGTAGTATTAGGGAGGGGAATAATCATCAGACAACCCGAGCAGACAGAAATGATTTCTGAACAGTGTGAGGTATGATTCATCTTCAGACGTGTGACTTTGACATAGCTCACAACCACGATTTAAAGAAAACACTCCTGTGTTCTTACTGTCGCTAATTTGGTCACTATTATCTCCTCCAGGAGATGATGTATACGGATGCGTGTGCGTCTGTCTGTCCACTGCTAATCTCGCATTCTGCTGGACACCCATGAGCCCACCCAATGTGTTTGGTGCTCATTCACAACTCGCTGTGAATTAGTCCTCTCATGATTTGCGCGCCGAGCTAAGACAATCGCATGTATGGGTGCATGTTTTTTATAACTAGCGCTTAGCAGATGACAAACCTGAACCAAACCCAAAATGTCTTCTCTTGGTGGGAGGAGGGGGAGCTGGTTAGTTCATAGCAACCACTGTGTGTCAGATTGCTGGGATGCATTTGACCAACAGATGTAACAGCTGACGAGGCTAATGCAAAAAAACGGATCATGATGGCATTCAAAACAGGCTCACCAATCTTTTAAGTAATTGCCCTTCTGCTTGGATGTAAAGCCAGACATAACACAATGGGACTTTAAGAAGAGGGGGACGATATGTCACTGAAATGGGTTCCATTTTGTCAGTAGCCTATAATTGCATTCAGATGAAGAGGGTGAAGCTAGTACTCCCCTGTTATGATTATCATCTTAGAAGCAAATAAGCACCAATCAGCTTCAAAGAAATCAACCACTCCCTCCTCTTATCCTCCCTTATAATGTTCGGTTGACTTTGCAGTAGTTCGCAGAGACATTGCAAATTAACTTTACTTATGTATTATCAGCGATTGGAGCTCTCTCGCAAGTCTTAAGCTTTGGTCATGTGATAACATGTGGTGGAAACCCCCGTTGGTATTCTAGCATGGTCCTTCCCTGCAGATGTGAATGTCCTCTTGAACTCTTCATCTATAACAATAGCCCCTTTCTATTGATGTGTCCTACGTTGATTTACGTCCGTAAATGACCGCCAATCGCTCCCCAAAGACCTAAACAAAATAGTTTGCGACTTCTTAGTTGGATGTATTACATTTTAAAGATTGACCGGTGTGTACATTTACACTGGCATGTTTCAAGATACATTTAGATATTGTAATTGGTGATACTTACACTTGAGGACATCTTCAAACTGTACAACTGATGTTCAAATGTTTCATCTCCAGGTTTGTGAATATAGTCAAGGGCATGTGAAATATGTATAATCAGCCCAATTATTTCGACAAGTATAAGGTCAGTCCAATTACTCTTTTCCAATATAGTCCGGGCCGAGGTGCCGTGTCCTGTCTCTCAACTCGTACCGCAGAACTGTGCGGACCTAATTACCACTGACACTATCAGCCTGTTGAGATTAAACCAAATTTAAAAAAGAGTGTGGATTTCATCGTGGTGTGAAATGGACGAGATTAAGTCAAATCGGAAACATTTTGAATTGTGTCAGGTATGTTAGAGAAACTCTTCAGTGCCAAAAACTCTCTTTGAATCCTCTCGTACTGTCGTCACCGTGGCACTCGTATTACAACTGTGGAGAAGCTGCATAGCGAAGCGGTCCAGATCTTGTCTGCATTCTTTTTCACGTTCATAAAGAGATTGCCTTCGACAAATACGTGGCTGCGGTCAAATAGTCAGAAAATGAAGTTCCTTCACCTCGACGGCAAACATCATGAGGTCAGGGAAAGATGAGAAGGAGAATTCATGAGGACTTTCACAAGGAAAAAACAAGTGAGGGCAGATGTTATTGGCGTCAATTTAAATGTTTCGGCTGCATGGAATTCTGGGAAAGCACGATATGCCACTATACCCTATGCAGTATTGAAGCACATGTAGATTTGGAGAATTTGACCAGCTCTTATCATGACCGCGCCTAAGATACATCAAACTTAAGAACATCTCTAAGCAAAGAAAAAGACAATTCATAACCACAGCCCATGTATCTGCGATAAACCCAAACACGTTAACACAGAATGTGTTGGCCCTAACACGTCTCTTTGGAGACTTTGAGGCAGCCCTGATCAAATGTCATCTCTCCTCATGTAACAGAAAGGTCCCTCTCATCCTTTTCGAAGCAATCTTGGCGAAAGAATAGATGGAAGAGGAATATTATACAACCACATCAGGGAGGGGATGACTTGCTATTTGCTTTCGAGACGCAGCCAATCTCTGGGATGCCATTTCTACATTTTCTTATATACCGCCACAGAGAAATAGCTATCAGAGCAGGGGCGGCGATGTTGTCGAGGTTGTTAGACTACGCTAAGGGAGTGTGTGTGTGTGTGTGTGTGTGTGTGTGTGTGTGTGTGTGTGTGTATTGTGTGTGTGTGTGTGTGTACACGCCCAACTCTGCAACTTCAGACAGCAACAGTTTTCTGGAAACTTTTGGCAAACGTCTCCTCTCAGCCTCTGGGTTTCTGCCCGTCTTGTTTCTTTTTTCCGTCTCCGAACTGTATGTTGTGTCAAAAAAAAGTAGCAAGAGAAGGTTTCATTCTTCTCGTTTAAAAGGAATCAATAGCTCTGTCTCTCCCCTTAACCACTTCAAAGAATCAGTCTGCGCTGATGCAATAATACACGAAGGTTGGAGGAACCATCTGTGTGTTATGGAGTTATTGTTTGAGAGCCTGTCGGAGAGTTTAAAATGAGAGCTGTGTATAAATCTGCGTGGCTGCACGTTGCTAGGGCGCCTTGAGGCTTATTGTATCTCCAGAATTGACTTCCCGGCCACCAGTTCTTCTTTCCCTGTGGAATTTTCATTTCATCGCTGGGCAATTTTCACGTCGTTGCCTCCCGTGAGGCTTTGCAGCTGGCGTTCAGCAACATTGACCGCGGCGCCTTAATGAAAAAATCGTGGCGTCTGGTTTCTTGGATATGACCCGTTTATTGTGAATAGGATGGAGGCATAGAATCCACTATCCCAAATCAATGGCCCTTTGCAGAGAAAGCATCCCAAATGATAAGCTCAACCCCAAATACAGTCCCACCCCCGACACAGAGAGAAAGGGTGAGGGGATGGGTGTAAAAACAGCCAAATCAATAGGTTTTTCATTACTGCATTGATTCATGAGTCTTTTCAGATTATTTCCCCACCAGATCCGTGGACAAAGAAAAGTGTGTTTTTTATATTTATTTATTTTGGCCCGTTCTTCTTTAAACCAAATTACCAATCGGCCCATGTGAATGGAAATAATAATTGAGGGGCGTCCCGCAATGTTTTGATTCATCTCTTTGCATTCTGTCCACTTCCAGCGCAGCAGGTGGGATTGATTGGCCAGGTCGATGGCGCCAGAGCTAATTAGACAAAACTAATACATATTTAGACTGTTTTTGTGGGGGAGGAACACATGAGTTCAACAGAATTTCCATCATTATTGTTATTCTAGCGAGAGCAAGGAAGCAGATTGCTTGATTAGAGTACGGTTAGCTGAAGGTCAGAGAAATCCATACGCGGCCAGGTTTTTTGATTGCCAACAACTCCCAAGGCAGTGCTAATTTACCTTTAACTCTTGGTTTTCGATAGTTACTGTTTGGGAAGAACTCCGATGCGGATTCTTCAGTCTGCCGTGTTCTCTCTATCAGTTGCAGACAGATTTTCACAAATACACCACATACATGATTATTCACAGGCACATAGTCCGGCAACAAGTCCTGATATCTGACGACAAGACAGGTTGTTGGCTAGTGGCCGCCAGAACTATAACCAAAATAAATGAAAACGGTGTTTTGTAATCTGCCACCCCTTTGGCTAAGGTTTGATCAGTGTCAGAATCCATCAGCTGTTCAACATCAATGGTCAATATTTCGAGCGTTCTAGTGTGGCCAGCGGATATCCAGATAACGGGTATCCAGGTCATGACTTGTGTTGCTGTTTACTATTAGATTAGCAACTTGAGACGTGTGAATGGAGTTGAGAGATGAGGTTTCATCCCTTTCAACCAATACCTGCATATGAATGCAGATGCATTTTTCATTAAAGCTAAAAAGTTGTAAGACATAATGGGTTCCAAGATTGCATCCTGACCAATGCGCTCCGCCTCTTTTGCTCTCAAATGATTGGTGATTGGTCAATGCTACTCGGACTACAAACGGAAACCAGAACGCATTCTATACCAAAATTGTGCTCGGCGCCTACAGATTCTGCATTCATAAGGAGATAGGTTCATGGGGATTAAAGGTTTGGTTAAAATGGAACTAAGTTAGGAAAGATCATGGCCGTGGGTTTGAGAAACGCTAGTTGTTGGTCGGAGACTTAATATGACAGCAAAGGCCCCAGTTCAAAGTCAAACTCTGTAAACCCAAACATTGCCCATAAGGTTTGGTTTTCAATAGAACAACCCTTGCCTCTGAGAGAGGATGGTGATCCCTCACGTGACTACAAGAGGTCACCATAGGTCAATTTAAACAGTCAAAGGAAAAAATGCTAAATGTGAAATGTTGTCACCTTTTCGAGAAGATTCAAGCTCTTTTGACTTCCCTCTAACTGAATTGTTTGAAGACAGGCTGTGCACATATCATCTCTAAACGTATAGATGTTCTCTCTTTTTAGAACTATGCCCTCCAGAAAAGTATTCCTGGGCTCATCTTTTTCGCTCCGTCTCACCTCCGTATTAGCGTGCGCTGCATTGCCGGATTGGGTGGACTCAACGGGATCAGCAGGTGTTTGCTGGGAGAAGCTGTGACACATGGATGCGCCCTGTCAAGCTACTCATTAGAGGCTCTGCACCTCCTTTGTCTCCTCATTTAGAGGAGAGGAGAGTGCATGCACGCATGTGCACAAAGCAGCAGGTGGCCACTATCAGCTGGACAAATGAGAGCAGGCAAGGTCAACCGCAGCTCATTGGATGCATGTAGGAACAAGAGAGGAGTATCCACTTTTTCAGCTCAACTTTGGCACTTCTGTGAATGACACTCCCGCCTGTAAATGTGCTGATGATAAAGACAAAGTAAAAAGTGACAAGTGCGGCTGTGAGAGTGGCAACATGCGTACAGGAAGCTCCCCGGGGAAGAAGAGGCATATGGTAGATGCTCCGCGTGAGAGGGGTGTTAATTGATGACAGTTAGTTCACACACAAGATATGCAGTGACGATGCGCGTGCTGCATGTCTAATTCTTGGGACACGCTAAATGAGATGTCAAAGTAAAGTTGTATGGATTCACTGTACTCTTTGAGAAAACACATGTAATAATAGTTAGGTACATTGACATGGGCTGGAATGGGGCCTGTTGGACAACTGAATGTTGGAGACAGACCATAGTTACTGACACATATTGCATCATGAAAAAAAAATGTTTTATATCAAATTGAAGTAATCCCCTTCCGGCATTTGTTATGATGTGTAAAACCCCTGCTGCTTTCTTGGCTGCTCCTTCAACACCCAGAATATAAATAAAGCCTTAACGCTACAGGCGGTGAAATGATGTTACATTTACAACAAGGACGGAGTCACGCTTTGTGACATTGTCTCATTTTGTTGCGTCGTCTTGCTAGTAAACTATTCGAATGACTGAACCATGTATTTCTCAGGTGGTGATGGAATTACACTCTAACCTACCATGGGGGGGGGGGGGTAGATTTTGGATCTATAGCTCCCTCATTTAAGATGTAATCTCCCCTCAATTTGACTGTGATAGAGCTGAGTTTTTACCCAATAGATTGCACATTTATTACAGAAAGGAGTTTTTTTTTAAAGCATGTATTCCCTTTAAATTACTGTATGAAGGCACACTAGCATTTGACCATTTCATTTCCATAAAGTTCAGGGACTTCCAAGAGACAAATCTACGAAACAATGGCCAAAATGAATGCAGTTGAGTTATGAGTAGTCCAGTGATCATTGGGGACTTTCTCATTCAGATTGCTTTGTCTCATCTTTGACAAGTACGATCATGTTCTTCAAAATGCGCTCGGCTCAATCTTACATCAGCTATCTCCCCTCCCAACACGACTCCTCTCTCATCTATCACAACATGGCTCACCTCCCTCCCTGTGTGTCGGCCATTTTAGAAATCTTTCCTCCTCTTCCTCACAGCTGTCCCTTGCACAGCTTCTGCGAAGCTCCAGTGCTGCACTGTTAATAATAAACACAGGGAAAGAAAAAAAAAAAAGAAAGAAAGAAAAACGCCAACTTTCTTCTTCTCTCCACCGTCCACAATTCGCACTCTCCCATCCTCTCCACTCCCTGTTTCCATGCCCTGCTGTCTTTCTTCATCCTCTCTATTTTCCCTGCCTCCTCTGGCACACAACCTCCCTGCCGTGCTGTGATAATTAGTCAGTGCTAAAATAATACAGCCTCAAGAAAACAACACGAGCTGAGCAGAGGGCTTAGCTCCGCCGGGAGGGGAGGAGGAGAGGGAGAGTGGGGGGGGGGGGGGGGAGAGAGAGTTGTGTGTGTCAGCTGATTTCAAATGGCTACCAGCGGATTGTTAGATAATGAAAGTGTCGGGTAGCTGAGTGAGTGTGTGTGTGTGAGCGCAATGAGACGGCGTGTTTCCATTCTTTATCAGCCAGCCTTTCCCTACAGTCATTCTGGCCAAGCACACCTAGTTAGGGATTTGCAGGGCATAACAAATACATAAAACAAGGACATGTGTGTGTGTGCAGGTACAGTACGAAGGACTACGGCAGGGGTCGCGAATAGGCAGGCCGCACCCAGACACAGTTAATTTGATATTTTAACCGGCGCAGCTTTTTTCAGCCTTTATGGCACTCGTTCAGCGTTCCAGGAAACTCACCGATCATTTGCACGAGTTGAAAATCACCTCACGTAATGCTACTCAGCCAATCAAAAACGTGCATCGCAACTCGATTGAGACACACACACACACACACACACACACACACAGACAGACAGGGAGAGGCAGGACAGTCGGAGAGTCAGAGAAGTTATTTCACAGGGCGTGGTCCAAAAAGAGAAATGTGGACAGCGAAACCAGAGCCATATGCCTTCTATGGTCATTGTTCCCGGAGACAGTGCTAAGCCAGTATGTCTCATATGTTCAGAGACCGTGACGATTATTAAAAGTGGCAATGTGAGGAGCCGGTACGAGACAAAAAGCACAACTCGTTTGAGTTAATGTACCCACTCGAAGATGAACAATCTAATCACATTAATTCACTGCCCAACAATGCTGTCAACATGAAGGGGAATGAGGCTGAAACGAGTGGTTTCAATAACCACAGATAACTTCCCTGCACACAAGTTTCTCTCATTAGAAGATGAAGGAATATTATAGTGTGGCTTTTTTGGGTGACATCTCACCTGAATCCACTGAGGTGTAGGTGACAAGGCATGGACAATTCAGTTAATAAAGTGTTACTGTATGTAGCCAAATGTATTATTAAATGCATCCCTTATTGTTCATGAAATGAGAGAAGAATGTGTATTATTAGAGTATGTATTATTTATAATTCATCCACTTAAATTTGAAAACTAACTATAACATCTATATTGTCAGATACTGTTGAGATATTATTCAATTGAACGTTCTTTACTTGATTTGAGAGTCGGTTGTAGACTACATACAGATGTTACCGGGTAACCTGGAGAGGATCTGTGTCTGAGCCTTGTCCTCTGACTACTGGGGTCCCTCAGGGTTCAGTCCTTGGTCCTCTTCTCTTCTCTCTGTACACCAACTCTCTCGGCTCTGTCATTCGCTCGCATGGCTTCTCCTACCACAGCTACGCTGACGACACCCAATTGATTCTCTCGTTTCCCCAATCTGAAACACAGGTAGCACCACGAATCTCTGTCTGTCCGACTGACATCTCTCAGTGGATGTCCGCACACCACCTGAAAATTAACCCGGACAAGACTGAACTTCTCCTCCTTCCAGGAAAAGTCTGTCCCACCCACGACCTGACTATTAACTTCAACAACTCAGTGTTGGCTCCGACTCTGACTTGCCAGGAACCTCGGTGTGACACTCAACAGTCAACTCTCCCTAACTGCCAACATTACCACAATAACACGCTCCTGTAGGTACATGCTGTACAACATCAGGAGAATACGATCTCTTCTCACTCAGAAGGCGGCACAGGTTCTGGTCCAGGCTCTGGTCATCTCACGGCTGGACTATTGCAACTCCCTCCTGGCAGGTCTACCTGCTAATGCCATTCGACCTCTACAGCTCATCCAGAATGCAGCTGCTCGACTGGTCTTCAACCTCCCGAAATTTACCCACACTACTCCGCTCGCCCGCATGCACTTCAAAACATTGGCTGGAACGAGCTCCCCATTGACATCAGGACAGCAGAAAGTCTCTACATCTTCCGTCGCAAACTAAAAACACATCTTTTTTCGACTATACCTTGAATAGGGAAGGTAGCGCCGTAGTAGCACTTTGGTAGCACTTAAATGGCTCTTACTGATAGCACTTTGTAGTTTAACTTTATTGAAGAAATTGTACTTGCTTGATTCTTGTTGTTCTGAGTTTGGACTCATGGTTTAATGCGCTTATTGTAAGTCGCTTTGGATAAAAGCGTCAGCTAAATGACATGTAATGTAACGTTGATTCAATTGCTAAGCTACTTCAATATATATGGCATGGAATTATAGCACAAGTCAGATACTGTGATGTTTCAGACCATTGTATGAGGAAATTGTCTTGAACTGGACCTCGTTGAGTTGTAATTGAATACCCCTGGACAAATGTGATCCTGCAGCCAATCAACTGAACATTTTGCTCAACTCTTCTTTGTGTCATGTCATTATCGATGGAAAAATTGTTGGGTTTTGTTTGCTAGAAACCGTCAGAAAGCTACTCGAAGATATTGGTCTCTAACCAGGGAGGGCACTTCAAACTAAACTTGAAGGAATCTTGTTCATCTGGAACAAATGAAACAAATGCTTGAATGATGGCAAAGCAATCCAAAGTGAGGCTAGCAAGATCACTCAGAAAGCAAAATGGCATGTACGGCGACGCAAACACGTCAGTCAGGAGCGTTATGTAATTGGGGTCTTTTGGATCTAATGTTGCATTTTAGTTCTGGTCCACTTCCAGTTCACGCTGACTTCTCACAAACCAAACCAGAGGAGTAAACATGACGTTATACAGACCAACACATCATCAGGACCCACGTGGGGAAATCAAATTCTGAAACTGACAGAAGTTAATGCAGAAGTTTTAACAGCTTTTGACCGGTTAATCGGAGGGGATTCCTGTGCAGACTGGCACAGGCTTTGTGTTGATTAATATTGATTCCTTATAACATTCAACTTCCTGAACAGATTTCGCAAAAGGCAGATGGATTTTTTTTAGTAGTTAAGCTTCTGAAATCCTGCTAAAATCACATTTCTGCTTTCTTAAAATGCTGTGGGCCAGTTCTTTTGCATTCACGCAAACAAACCAGTCCAACTCACTTCCACCGGCGATCTTGGTGCGGCTGTTTGGTCTGCAAACAGTTCAGGTGTGACAGCAGCCGGTCTCTGTATATGCTGCTTTGTGTACATTTCAAAATGTGTAGCTTCATACACATGCATTGGTATCTACTCATACAGCCTGTGTTTACATGCTTTTAAAGGCTCCAGTGAAGACTTGACAGCCCACAGGGTTCAGAGCAGTTCACTGTGGCTTCATTACGCTAATCAATGCCAACGCCCGTCACCACCGGGCTTAGTGGAGCCGAGCCAAAATCCTAACTCCTGTGTTTCAAACACAAAATCACTCAGCGCACGAGGCGGGTGGATCTTTTAGGATGAAACTAAAAAATACTGTTGAGGCAAAGTTCCTTTGACAGGCAGATCTGAGGAATTTCCTTTGTTGATGTCGAGGGCTGCTGGTTATACTGACAGCATAACCAACACAAAGTTTGTCAGTTTGCCCTAGTTTGAATGCAACGCAACAGAGAGGGGAGTGACAGCCAGGCCTGGTGCTAGTTACTAGTGCTACAGCTACGCATTACTACATGATACGTCAATAACTAATTTTGTTACCCGGAAAGAGTTACTGTCTTTAAAATGGAATATTCAGGCCACTGATTTCCAAACTTTTCAATGAACTATGAAGGGAACTTCTCACTGACTTTTCACAACACTCAATTGTATTTAGAATTCTCGATCAAAAAGGGAGAAAAAACGACACCCTGCAGATTATTTTTATAAACCACCCATTTTGAATGTTATCAGTGGCTATCGCGACCAATCTAACGCTTCAGACAGGCCAAACTGCACCTCCCACGTTAAAACAGAACCGCTGTAGGTTAAGGTGACTGATCGGCTTGGTTAGGTTTAGGAGAAGATTGCAGGTTGGGTTGGAATAAGTTAATTACATAAGTTACATAACCAGGTCTCCTGGGTAAAAGTCCAGTGTTATATTACATATCTATCCATCCATCCATCTATCCATTTTCAATACCGCTTATCCTCATTAGGGTCGCGGGGGCGCTGGAGCCTATCCCAGCTGACATAGGGCGAAGGCAGGGGACACCCTGGACAGGCCGCCAGTCCATCGAGGGCACATGTAGGGACATACAACCATTCACTCTCACATTCACACCTATGGGCAATTTAGAGATCAATTAACCTGCAGCATGTCTTTGGACTGTGGGAGGAAGCCGGAGAGCCCGGAGAGAACCCACGCTGCCACAGGGAGAACATGCAAACTCCACACAGAAGGACCGCTCCGACCGGGAATTGAACCCGCGGCCCTCTTGCTGTGAGGCGACAGTGCTAGCCACTACACCACCGTGCAGCCCCTATATTACATATATTTATATGAAATCTGACACCTTTTGTTGGTCATAACGTCAGCTTTCTAGTTCTTTACAGAAGGCTTTTCTTCTGAGCATGTTCTTCATTTGTGTTTGAGAATACACACATCTTTCTGTTGCAACTCAATAATAACCCCCTTTCTCCATCTTCTGTGTTTTGCAGCTGGGACAACATACATCTTTGGGAGAGGCGGAGCCCTCATCACATACACCTGGCCACCCAATGACCGGCCGAGCACACGGGCAGACCGGCTGGCAGTGGGCTTCAGCACGCAGCTGAAGGAGGCCATTCTGGTCAGGGTGGAGAGTGCCAAGGGACTGGGAGATTACCTGGAGCTGCACATAGTAAGAGACAACCGTGGGGATATCGAAGGGGGGGTTGAAATGATGGCGAGATGAAAAGTGAAAGTACCCTAAGATAAAATCTTGGGGAAAGAAAAAGGCGGACATGAGAGGTGTAAAAAGTGTGATGATGCCAAGAGACTATGAGAGGACTATTTAGACCCGTCACTGGAGGGCAAGAGAGAGGAGGGTGAGAGTGAGTGAAATAATGAATGGAGGTTTGGAGAAGCAGAAAGTAAGGATGTCAAAAATTGCTCTGCACCAAAGGACAGGACATAGTAAGAGGGAGGCTGAAGGAGAAAGAAGAGGAGAGGAACTGAGGGTCAATGGTGCAGAATGAGTACAGTGAAAGGCACGTTGTAGTGCAGTAGTGCTTTGGTTTTTCTTCACAATATGACACTGTACTTATTATAAAGGTTATATTGAAATGTTAAACGTATATTGAAAGGTTAGTGTATTGGGCAGGTAAAAGATAGAAGCTTGTTATACATAGTTTGACTGAATTTGTGGGGCTTGAAGGCCAATTCTAGTTTATGTTGTAACTTAGGTTTTAATGCCAATAAATGTATACCTAGAATTAACTTTGTGAATACACCTTGCTGGGAATGATGTTCAAAACTATGATAATAGTTTAAAAGTAATTTAAAATACTAATATGCTCTCAAAATATGCATCAGTAATGACTTACAATTCCCGGTTTTATTCAAGCTTGGTTCAGTCCTCCTCCTTGATTCATGAAAGAGTGTAGTTTTAACCCAAATGCCCATTTTGGAGACCTCACCTAAACTTTCTTTACTAACAAGGCGCTAATTTTGTTCTGCTTCACTTTTTTTCAAACCTTTCGGCTGCGTAATTCCAAAGAGATAATCATAATAATAAGTGCTTTTTACAAGGCAAACCTGAACACTTGTTATGCTGTGTGCCATCTTCATTTAACCAGCAACCTATAGGCTGATAGTGTTTTCCTTTTTATTATAGAATAATTCAAATAGCCTCCTGGTAGAGGAGATACACTCTGTTTAGTATGGGAATGGAAATCTTTGCAATTTTTATGAAAAATGGCTTGGGGGTCAAAAAGTTAGTTGTCCTCAAAAATGGCATTTATTTCTTTGGTGTTTATCACTTCCATGGGTCACTAGGAGAGAATCCATGTGTGGTCCAGAAAAGCACTAATCGCCCACATCACTTCTTTTTATCTCCTGTCAGACTAGTTATTGGCCTCATATCCCGCTTGTATTGCTTTCATGCGTTAGGCTTAAAGGTCATTTAAGAAGCCCTCTACTGATAACTTTAAATATCAATTAAGTGACAGCAGGCATTTAAAAATGCATTAACACTGGCTCTAATTTTCTTGTTGACCCTGCGCTTATTCTTCCCAATAATACATTGAAAGCTCAGTTAATCACCAACCAAGTCCACACCTGGTGAATCTGATCCACTCATCACGATGTGCGCATCACAGTTAAACATTGTGCAACGTCCGATTCACAGCCACTTGTTTTACTGTACCAGCTGGTGGCAAAGATGCTGCAATGTCCTGCAGTCCCTTTACACTCTCTTAAAGAACGCGGCGATAGGAAACGATCAGCGTTATCCTCACTCATCTGCTCCAAACTATCTGTGTGTGTGTGTGTGTGTGTGTGGGTGTGTGTGTGTGTGTGTGTGTGTGTGTGTGTGTGTGTGAGAGTGTGTGTGTTCACACCACTCTAACATTGCGATGACCCCAATTTGTTTGGGCCGGCCATGCCTGGGAGCAACAGGAACATTGTTGACCGGGTCACTTCTCATTCAGTGAGAGGAACCAAGAGGGGCGGAGAGGGGGGGGTTCTGGCTGGATTAGACCAAGTAGGTCAAGGCCAATTTGAATGCTCTTAACATCAGTGATGATGAATAATGATAATAACAGGAGGGATGAAAGGTAACTGTTGTTAATGCAGTCGACACAACAAATGATGCTTGGGGTTGAAGGGATGATGTAGCAGAGTTTAACCGCAGCAACTTTAAAGCGTCAATTCCTGTCGTATCGGAGCACTATTTATGTTGGGTTTGACTCAGTCATACAAATATATAAATAGTATATGATAGAATAACGAAAGCCAAAATGTGGCATTATTCACCTCTAGTGGTATGTCTCCATTCAGTTAACCCTTCAGACTTGCCTACAGAAACCCTCTCCTAATTCCATCCATCCATCCATTTTCAATACCACTTATCCTCATTAGGGTCGCGGGGGCGCTGGAGCCTATCCCAGCTGACATAGGGCGAAGGCAGGGGACACCCTGGACAGGCCGCCAGTCCATCGAGGGCACATGTAGGGACATACAACCATTCACTCTCACATTCACACCTATGGGCAATTTAGAGATCAATTAACCTGCAGCATGTCTTTGGACTGTGGGAGGAAGCCGGAGAGCCCGGAGAGAACCCACGCTGCCACAGGGAGAACATGCAAACTCCACACAGAAGGACCGCTCCGACCGGGAATTGAACCCGCGGCCCTCTTGCTGTGAGGCGACAGTGCTAGCCACTATACCACCGTGCAGCCTCCTCTCCTAATTACTGAACACAATCCACAGACCTCACTGTGAATGGATCGACTTTCAAACGGAATAAATATTCCTCGTTAAAACTGTTGACAGTGTGTTCTCTGGATTATCCTGAATAACAAGAGGCTGTTTTCGGGATTAGGCATGTCTGTTGAATTTTAAATGTCATTTCAATGCTTTGCGAGCACCAGAACAAAATTCCATTTGCTTCTATTGTATTGGCTGGGTGGGGCAGAGATTACAAAAATTAGGGAAATAAAACCGAAACTATTCACATGGCTTTTATGTTATTTGGGTGAACTGAATCTTTAATTTAGATTCAACTTTTTTTTAACTGAGTTTGAGATGGGTGCGTCAGTTCTTTATTCTAACCTGAATGAGTGTCTCCTCGCTGTTTATCTATGCCCGTCCCTTACCAGTCATTATTTTACCTGCTCTTCTCTTGACTGCATATTCTCCGTCTGACTTCGGTGTCTTTCATTTGCTCCCTCATTCCCCAACGTCTGGCTCGCTCATTCACTTTCTTTCCCGTTCGCACACACATCAGTGCCTCCGCCACACCCGCCCTGCTCCTCGGCTCCCATTGCAATTACATTTCATTTGCCGCCGCTGCTCCGAGTCGCTCCCTTAAATGACTCTGTTCAGCCCGTGGTGGGTGTTTGGGTCCCGTTAATTATGCCCGTCCCTCTTTGAGGGGAGAAGTACAGGCACATTAGACCTGAGAACCCAGGAGCCATGGCCTTGTGTCATCCCACCTGATGGGGGGCCCTCACAGACCCAATCAAAGTACAAAATAGGTCTGCGTTAAAGCGGTGGTGGTGGCCCTTCGGTCCAATATCTGGGGCCTTATTCATTAGCTTTGGCTAGTGCTTAAAAAAATAGCATTTCACTCTTCATTCCAGGTTAGCTGGATTTGTGTTGCTTTGTGTTTTGTTTCAATTTCCTGGCCCTACAGAACACCAATGATGTAGTTGATTAGTGTTAATGTTTAAGTGAATGGCCTTTCTTAGCCAAGTCGGCGGCCGAAAGACTGATCACCACCATTTACTGTCATGACAGGATATAACACAGCATGATAGATGCAGTCTCTGTCTGTCTAACGAGAAATACTGGCACTGGATGGCGTGGCTGATCATAAAACACCACCAGGATGTGATGGAGCATGATTCCTTATCTCTCACAAACCACCCGTCTCTTTATATACCCTTCTACCCTTACATGCCCTCCACCTCTTTCGTGTGCCCCCCTATTTCTGTCCATTTACCTGACAGGGATCACTCACTACCTCTTCTTGACATGCTGTCATCAGGCCCCGGGGCAGGAGATGCAAAGTCGATGTCATGGGATGCCTAATGTCAAGTGTGCTGACTGTGGCTGCTTTAATAAGGACATAGCGTATCCTCACAAGGCCTTGTTTCTTTGCACTTCCCTAATTATTTACTGTGGGTGTGTCTGAAAGTGCTGCAAACTTTCTCAGTTGACATTTTGAGAGTTGTAGATGAAAAAGCTTTGCGATTCATTATCCGGAAAATGCCATGGGAATGAGTCATCGCCGAGCAGACCAAACACGGCGGCGCATTTTGCTGTTGCAGTGCAGTATTGCATCCACGGCAGGGCACATCAAGCAGTAGCTCGGTTTGCTGTCTGGTCATGGAGAACTTTTGCCGTTCATCCAGCAGACTTCATCAGTTCTACTGACTGGTGGGGAGTCCCTGTGTATTTAATCACCCAGAGAAGTTAAATACCTCGGAACTCCCATAGAGTCGGTAGAGCTAATTAAGTCTCTTGGATGAATGGTGAAGCATTTCAAGAATACTCCACAAAGTCCAGTCGCCTTTTTCATTCTGCACAGATGGCAGCTCAAGTTGTAACCCCTCAATTTAATGCATACACTGAGGGTTACAACTAGTTTGGGGTTTGATTTTGCAACTGGCAGTCACGGTTGTGCTCTTTTTCACTCAAACTGCTACTAGACTGTCCGGCTGTCATGAGCTATTGCTGCTAATCCAACCTCGTCTTTTCCTTCCTAACAAAGTGCCGTTGATGCTGCTGTTGCATTTACTTTGTGGCACTCTTTTTTTCCCAATACATTTTGAATGTTTAGAACAGCAACGGTTAAGTCCTCTTATTTAGCAATTACCAGGTCTTTCAACAATACCGCGGCCTTCTTTAGCAAATGGAACGTGTGCAGGTGTCATCAACAGGGTACATAACCTCGGTCAAGGAAGTTGCAAACATCATAACCCCTACTTATATTAAAAGATGATCTCCTGTGTTGGACGTGAATGGTCTTCTTGATCTTTGTTATCCACGTTCCCTTTGTCCAAAACTGTTCAATGCTGTATCTGGTCAAAGTATGTAGACTTAGTCGGTTTATACGTTATCTGGCTCATGATTACATGGGTTATGTACAACTCACAGTGTATTACTTGTCTTAAGAACAACTTGAACTGGTTTTGGGTCTTTTGTACTTTGGACAAGCAATGACACCAAAGAAGGCCGCAGGACTTTTTTGAAAGTTCGGAGAAGAAGTTCAGATATTTATTCTCATTGACATTGAAGATACACATTTGGTAACATAGTAACATATACAACTTTTATTATTACACTGAGAATTTCAGTTTTTTTCCCTGTTAGTCGACAGGATGTCCCAGAGTCCCCGCGATGCCTTTGACAGGATGTCAGATCAACAGGAGTTCAAAATGGTCATTTGGGAGGGCAGGACATCATTCTTTCCAATCTTGATGACATTTCCACCATAGGGCCTGGGGGGGTGAGACTCTGGGAATGAATGGTACAGACAGATATGGAAGAGGGCTGATAGCTAAATCTCCAATCTGTGGCTGCTGGGAAAAGCTGATGTCCTTGCAAGACCTTGGAGGCCAAAATAAACAGGCTATAATTTATATTAAAAAGCATTATTTTTCTTTCTTTTCTGACACGTCACAAAACTACTATGATCCATGATCATGTGCAGCTGGTTGACTGCAGCTGAAAATGGCCCCCTACTTAGCAGCAGTTATAAGAACAGGTGAGCTTTTAGTCGATCCACCAGTCAGTTCAAGTGTTGGCGTCAGGGTACACGGTCCTCCGTCCTTCGCCAGACTGAGTGTGATAGCTGCACTGGTATGTCGTTGGGAGTCTGTTTCCCTGCTGTCATACATCTCTGCTAACGCAAGTACAATATAGTTTTGTGCTGACTTGATAGTCTGGGTTTGTCCATTTCTTTCCTGTTCTCAAACATTTAGCAATTTGGGGAAGAAACGGTGCATGCCAAGAGTGCTGCCTTTCATTTCAGTTTGTCTGGAACATCTTGTCTTACTCCAGCTTCATGCTCACGCTGCTCCTCGCTACCAGGTGACAGCGCTGCAGGAACCCCCACCCCGCTGTGATAAACAAAGGCACCAAGGTAAACTTAAGCTTGGTAGATCATCTGCGATTTAGCTTCCCTTGTCCAAAAGCGTTTGTTGACCACAATATGGAGGAAATGGATTTTCTAGAGGGCCCTCACAAAACTTCTCAACTGATCTTCAGCTTTACGACTCATTAGGTACTAAGATAAATTAGCATTTGGGTTCTTAAAATCTGAGCAGTTCCTCGCTCTTCAAATTGGGGTTGTTAGTTATGCACAGAGAGATGAGTCGTTAATGAAGAAAGGACCAAATATCAGAGCCATTCCCTTCATGAGCTACTCATAAACATTCTAAATGGCCCGGCAGAAAGTCGTAGGAGCTTAGCCTTTCAGACTAGGACTCGCACTGCCTTTGAATTTTTGGCATTTCTTTCCAGGTGTCTGTTTGTATTTATTGCTGTTCGTACAGGCACTGTTCACATTTGACAGTAATTACATTTACAGCTGGTAAGTTGTCGCACTAACTGCTCTCTGGGAAGCGTCTCATCTGCAGTTAGGGGCCGGTGCACCCGAGCACCTCCATCACTGGCTGTCCGGTCCCGGCTCATAGCATTAAATAAGGGCCGTCTCTGATTACCTGCTAGGAAGCCATCCCTCACCACTGTCTAGTTTGAGCTGGGGCAGAGAGGGGGGTGGAGTGGCGGGTTAGCAAAAGGGACATGACTATATTTTCTCCTTTTGACCCCAGCCTTACCCCTTCTACTTGCATGTGACACAAGCTGAGACGTTTCCTGCGGTCAGCCTCCCCGCAGTCAAGATGTGAAGTGCAGCATCTGACTTCATTAGCCGCACCAGGATTTATTTTCCTCTCAGTGCCGGCTAATGAGGGGATCCTCTTTCGTTTTTTTTTTCGTTACCGCCACGTTTTTTTTAAATTCTTCTTTTTCTTTCTTCCATTTCCTAACGGCCACAGGTTATCTGTCAAAAGGAGTTCGAGCCAGCGAAGTTGTTTAATTGTGGGTTTAAAAATGCGATCTGAAGCGCGACGGCGGCAGCAGCCCGCGAGAAGATGAGCGGCGAGGAGAGCGGGGCGGATGGAGAGTTTTGCAAGAGTGCAGTGGGGAAGCGAGAGATGGTTGTGTCAGATAAAGGCAGATGGTGATGCGGATAAAACTGTCAGGGCAAGGCAGAGGCTTTTATCCTCTACACCCTACCCCCGGTAACACACACACACATGCATGTGCACGGTACGCCTTTACTCCTAACTAGCTGCCAGTCGCACACAGAATCATGCGCTGCTCTCAGGTTCCAGCGAGCTGCCAGAGTTGCAGACAGACACATTTGCAAGGACACCTTCACATTCACTTTCAAGACATGTATGATTACCCCGAGTTCACTTTAATGCGTGCAGACAATTTACAAGGGCAGCCACACACATTTAGATTTTGTTATGTATAACTCCTCTGCACACACACACACACACACACACACACACACACACACTTCCTTTCTTAAATGGGTGTCACTTCTGCCGCCTACTCTCCTTCATCTTGTCATAGGGGAAGAAGCCAAACATGCAGGGAGGGACAGTGGGACAGAGAGTGGCGAACAATTGAGGGAGAAAGCCAGCCATGGCTTTGATGAATGCAGCTGCCTCGCAAAGGGGAGTGTGGGCCGCCGTCGGTAATGAGATCGGGTCCTGGTGGGTTTGGCAGGGCCGCTCTCCTCAGCCGGCGGGAGCCTGACAGCATATCGATTAATCCTTCCCCTTTGCATCGCTAATTAATTCTCCCGGCGGGTGGAGGTTTCATCATGGGTGGCTAACTTTGGATGGGCGACGGGGTCAGGAGCTAGACCTGCCTATAAATCCCGCCTCCTTTGTGCGGATTGGTGGCCTTCTTTCATGTCTAACCATTCATATCCGAAATCCGTCTATGTGAACGGTGACGCTTGTGGAGGGCAGCACACAGCGTGGGTTTAATTGCCTCTGGAGAGGCCTCGCTCGGAACACATCGGTCTCTCTGGATTTAAAGCACGGCCTCTGCTGGTTCCCGTCGTGATCTTTGGATTGCAAGGCACTTCTTGAGTCCGAGAAGTAGCTCACTATTGCACAGCTTGACTTTACTGTGTGGCTTTGTTCATTTGTCAGATGGAAATTTCGCCATTCTTTTTGTCATGTTTTTGCAGGTTTATCAGTCGCAACAACCGCACGATCCATTGTGTATAACTATAAGCCTGTATATAACAGGGTTGATTTAATCTTGAGGAAGATGCACTAAATGTAGAGCAAAGAGTTGTCTTTGCATTGTCTTTCAAACAAACTCATGATAAGTCAATAGAAAACCTAATCATTAAAAAAAGGGGCCACTTTACTCGCTATTGGTCACTGTACTGGAAGCTCACATTGCGTATGTATCCTGTGAGAGCAGAGTGGTGGATGAGCTTTCTGGATCAATAAGCCATTAGGGTCCAAGAGCGCAGGCCTGCCTGTATGGTTACAGTGTTGGCTTTAACAATCACCTGGACTACCCCGCTCCTATTCTTCCTCATCATCGCCTGCCGTCTCCTCCCCTCTGCTGTACGACAGCACATCGTGATGAACGCCGGGCGATCTAATACGAGGCGTGATCGTTTTTCTGCACAAATCACGTTATCAGAATTGCGATGCATCGCTCCGACGGCGTCGCCTTCACATCTTTATTTCAGGCGCTTCGGTCCGTCGTGTGGTTTTTTGTTATTCTTGGAGATCAGGATTTACAGGATTTGTTCACAATCAAACTGCCCTAATCAGATACCTTTAGGAAACAGGAGTGCATATATAGCTTGTCCTCAACGGTCCCAGTATCCAACATGAAAAGAGATAAGTCGCACGGAATTGGCAGGAAGAAGGAACGAGGGAGGGAAAGGCAGAGTATAGTACAATAAAGAGCATGTCAGACTATAGAGAGGGAAAAAGGAGTCTTCTTTGTCTTTCGGGGAGGAACCCCGAGGAGGGGAACACTGTGAGGTCCTCTCCAAATGTCACCGCTGCACATCCAGCCTTGAGCTGCCTCTGGATGCACTTCAGCCCCCCCCTCGCCCGCTGCAGTGAGCATCAGGACAAAACTCATCTATTGAACGCAACTCCAAATTCATCCAGCACTGCTCATTACACATCACACTTTTCATTTGCATTCTGATTCATCCACACCTCCTTCTATTCTATTATCGATTCACTGTGACTGATAGTCGTTTTTCTGTTTTGAACACACAGGTGTCTGCATTATTCTGAGTGGTCTCATTAAAAGTATTCTCTCCCACGATTAACTCGTAACGGTGACACATGACCAGATTCCAGGGCGGACACGTCATTTATCAACAAACGCCGACGGTGCTTGTACGCACACTCACAATGTTCCCGTTTAGCACATCGCCTCGGCTTCGGGCTGGGTGTTATAATTGGAGTGTCTTTAAAAACGGCCCGTTAGCATTTTATCTAATACTTTTTGGACTTCGGCTGACCCCTTATGTCTTCTCCGCCCTTTGATTCATCACCACATCCATAATTTATCATTGCCCTTTCCGTGAAAGTTTGCCTATTGACTTTCTGTACTGTTTTAATAAAGCGTATGGTTTATATTGATTGTAAAACCACTGTGAGTCCATGCTCCCCCCTTTAATATATCAATAGACCACCAATCCTACATTCCCTTTGGCCTACAAAAACCTGATTGTCGCTATGAAAATCCACACAGACTTCTCAGTGTCTGCTCCAGAAATGTGCTTTGAACTGTTTCCCACCCCCTATCTTAAAATGGCGGTCAGATTAAAGCCCAAACACTGTTACCGAATGGTCTCCTGCTCTTATCTCTACCTTCTACCTTGAGCACAACGGAGAGACTGGAAATGGCTGAACAGAGCCAGAGAGAGAAAGATGGACTACGAGAGAATGTCTCTGTGGCCGAGAGGGGTGAAAAGAATATGTTTACATCTGCTCATCCATGCAGAGCGCACAGGACTATGTTCCGGAGCCCTCGGTGATGTACTCAAGGCAGCAATGATGAATACATCCTTTCTCACTCACCACTCCTAACCTTGCGAGTCCATCAAGCATTCTGCTGTCGGCAGACCAGAAAAAAAACACTTCATTATTCAGTGCTTTTGTTGTTCTGGAAATGAACTCCATTAAGAATGAATGGAGTGGAGCCGTGAGCGATCTTAAAAAAGCAACCGGTGTTGAGCAAAGATAAGGGTAGAACTTTTGGGGATAAAAAGAGCTCTTAATAAATGTCAAAGCCGGTGTTTAGCGGTGAGTTCAATTCCTTGGGGAAGAAAAAGAGGCAATCAGCGATGTCAGGAAGATGACTGTGACGGTGCCATGATACTTTTTCCATTTACGACGTTTGCTTTCAGTTCAGACTCTGTTGCATCTCGAGATTCCTCCGCCGGTAAAACCAGTGTAGAACAAATGCTGTTACATGCACCGTGTGGGCGCGCTGGTGGTCGATGTGCGGAGGCCGGCAATATTTTCTCCGCTCACCGTAACTCGAAGCAGTTGGGCCGCTGCCAATACATTTCGGTTGCATGGAGAAGAAGAAGAAGTTAGGCTGAAGAGGGATGATGAGTGGGACGGCAGAGAAGGGGCCGAATGAGATTGAAAAGGGACACACCTCTAGTTTAGTGCCACTGAGCTATTTCTTTTGTAGTTTTTTACCAAAATGAATGCCTTCCAAAGGCATCAACGGTAATTCCCCTCAATTTGAATGGATATGGTACTATCGTGTCAGTATCTTCAACCCTCTATCAACCAACTCTGAAAGCAGCTTGATCCCCCATTGGACAGGACAACTATGCGTAACTGCTAAATTAGAACTATGGTCTACGAACAGATTGGGTAATCATTGTGTTATTTTCTCTTCTAAATAAGTTTGGCAAACCCCGGGGTCTGTTTTAAACCTGTGTGATTGTCTGACCGCTCATGATGCCGCCGTCATTGGACTTACCTTTTGGTTAACTTGGTGATTCCAATGTCATATTTGCTTGTGGAAAATAATGGCCCATAAAAAAGTCTTTGCGATGGAATATTTCTTTGAGAGCAACGATGAAAATGTCTTCATATCTCTTACTTTGACCAACTTCTCCTTTCAATTTGTTCTTCTTTATGGGTCGAGGAGTAGCTTCACCGGTAATGCATCCCCTGATATGAGAGACTGAGGTCTTAGCTGACTGAGCAGCCAGAGAATTGACTGTCCTGTCCTCCTTCTTCGTTCCCCGAGAGAAGAAATCCTGTTGTCACACCACCGATAACCGATGCATGTTGGGGCCCTCGGGGTCTGTGCAAACCTGACGCATAGACCATCCACAGGATGTTCCCTGCTGAATCTTTCATACGCTATCACCCGGACGATAAGGTCCAAATAGGATTCGCTCACTGCAGCTCCTGTATTGCTTTGGTAAATCTGCTGTAAGGACTCCTTTCTGGTCGGATTTGGAGCGAAGGCGGTGTTGGAGTTGGAGAGGTGCGGACAGTGAGAAGACAGAAAATAGAGAAAGAGGACAGAGTGGATTATGTTGTAAATATAAACAGATATATATATATGTCCTTTGTGCATAAGGATTGCCCCAATTGGATCCTTCCTCTTTGGCTTTTGACTAATTGAAGCAACGTTTGTGCTCTCACAATCGTTCAATGTTAAAATATCATTCGTTACAATGTAAATACACAATTTTGCAGCAGCTTAATGCTTTCTTCTCTTATTCAATCTCCCTCTCCCCCTCTTTTCAACAACAGTCTGTGTGGCTGTCAGTATATAGGCATCCACAGTATCTTCTTTTATGTCTCCATTAGTGTCAGATTTGGCTCTGAATTTGATCAGGAAGGGCGCGAAGGAAGTCGTCAGAAATGGTATCGCTCTCGCTCACTCACTTTGATTATTTTGGTTGCTACTCGGCATCTCACTCTTTTTCCCGGGAAAGGGTCAGTCGGAGGGAAACACACGAGCAGCCAAAACCGCAAACGGCTTCAGCAAGCAGAACAAAAAAGGCCTTTTGTCTCCTTAAGCTTGCATTCACTGTGTGAATAGAGACCTGAAGAGGGAGCAGATTGTTTCTTTTGTGACACGTTTATGAGATGTGAAAGAAAGAAAAAACCCCAAAAAACATAACACTGTGTCAGACTGTGAATATTCAGAGAAGTCAACAATCAGGAGAGACGTTGGTTCTCACTGAGCAACACTGTCTCACACCATCTCGCCCTGATATGGAAGGGGGAAGTAAAAGCCACAAGGGAGGAACCTCTAATATGTGATTGAAGGATTGGTGCCATCGTATTATTCCTGCACAATTGAGGTGGAGAAGGAAGTTCATCATTCATTCATTGGGTGCTGCTGCTGGGAATTGGATGTACCACCATTTCTTAGATCCATCCGGTTCGGGACAATCAGATGCAACGATCAGCAACAGCCTGCAGTCATTTAGCTTGTTAGAAAGAGCACCTCGTCTTGCAACTTTCACGGTGTCTGTCCTTCGTGGAGGAACTCTTGAGTGCATTAAAAGCTACTCTGCTGGATGAAAGAAATGTTATAGATTTCTGGTGAAAGAAAAAGCAATGGTGTTCCGCTGCAAGTAAACAAGTGTATACTTCATCAGGCAACCAGGAGCTGAAACACTTAGGCATCATTATATGTATTTTCAGCTCCCGTTAAAAATAAATGCTTGTGACAAAAACAATTGATAACTGCAGCTAGCCGGTTATGGTTATTTTTGTTTGTACGCTTTGTCTCTATTAACTTTATTAAATCTCAGTTTTTTCCCCCTTCTTCTCCCTGGTCGCTGAGTCAGTGCTTGTACCATGCCTTTTATCCATTATTATTTTTATATAGCTGATGTAGCAAATGGCTGAGGGAGAGCTTGTGCCAGTAAGGAAGGGAGAAGTCGCTGGTTTGACTATAATGAGGGTTGGACCGTGTGTTTTCATATAGTGCCCAGAAAAAAAGAAAATGTGCTGACAATATTTCAGCATAAGCTACGGTGTGAGACGTTTAGGGACGTAAGCAGGTTAGCAAATGTATCCACAGCGGCCGAGAAGCAGACATTTTCCAGCAGATCCGTAAATTTGAAGAGGATACTTGGAGTCTCATTTGGGTTGCAGAAGAAGCTGTTCACGAGACTGATAACTCTGACTACGCATTTTGGACGCATAGATCCTACCCACTCAACTGAGACTGGGGCAGTAGCCGTCAAGCTGTTCATCCCCTCTGCAAAGAGCTAGTTGGATGTCTTCCCAGAGCAATTAGCTGAAACCGCACGCCTGTTTGATTAATACACAGATGAGAATTAGCATCTCGTGGCCACTCGGTCGAGACTAAGCACCTTCCACGGAGACCAGGTCACCTGCTTACAATGTCGCCGGCCGTTTGAATGACCGTTATCAGCCTCGTAGACTTGAGACTTGAGGCCGTAGATGATGATGACTCGAGCGAAGGAAGAAGTCAGGTGACCTAGTACATAGAGCTGAAGATAACGTTTTCAAAAGTGCTAGGTCAGGTGCAATGGATTTGTCGAAGAAACACTGGACTTTCACCCACGAGACCGCGGTTCGTGTCCCGTGTGAAACCAAACGTCAAATTATTGGACCGTACCTTCACAGACAGATTTCTGTCAAGTCGTTTTTTTTTACCACCAAAGTAAGAAGTTGTGTACAAGACAAGAATGACTTTACAGTGCTTCACCAGTGTAAGAAACACATCCATCATGCTAACGGATCGGTGACAATAGGCCATCCTGGCATCTGATATTGGTATTTAAAAACATAACAATTCAATACATTCGTATCTATGTATTTATTAGTTACATATTTGTTTATTAGTAAAAAGTAAAGTGTCTTTTTATGCATAAAAGAATGCTCAAAGTCACTACCACACAGTGAAGCGTACAGTGTATATATTAAACACTAATATAGTAGAGTATCGGTACTCTGGATCGGCCAATACCCAAAGCCTAGGTAATGGTGCTGAGACTTTAAATGTCGGTATCAAGTGATAACCACTGATAATCAGTCTTTTAGTCAGGTGAAAACATTCGAAATGTGTGACCAGGCTGCTCCTGTTGAGTCATCTACAGGGGTGTATGTAGGGCGTGACATTAAAAAAAACGAGTTGGATCTGTGCGGTCTACATTACTGCTACTGATGCATGATGAATGGACCGAGTGGCAGACCACAGTGTTGACAAATGAAGCTTCTCCCCGTCTCGCTTACTCCACCTGCTCACCGGTTTACATCACCATGCAATCTCCGCTCAGTCGAGCGGGGTGCAACCCATACATATGTGACAGATAGGGCATAGCTATCAAACCTGGCAGCCCCAATAATTAGAAAAAGGCAATAGTCGGGGCCAAAGAGACCATTTCCCTGATGGATTAACAGCAATCGCTTACATCGGCGTCCCAGAGCTGTTTACACTGGCAGTCATAAGGCGGATGTATTGAGCATCAGTAATGCTTTTCTCTCGGTCCACTCCATCAAAAGCAATCGGCGAGCTAATCAACAGATGTAATGGCGCACAGTGGTCTGTTTCCAAAAGCAGCAGATGTGTTATCATCAGAGAAAATAAGATGCGCAAACAACACACACTTCCTGGCCATAAGGGCGCTCTCTCAATCACAAGCATGCACACACAAACACTGCAACACACACATCTGAGCACTGACTATGAAGTCAGTTACAAGGAGAAGAGGAGCTATTCTAAGCCCCCACCTGCTGTTTTAACAAGGCCCAGATCAGTGATCTTTCTCTGGGTCAAATAGCCAGGGGTGGTGCTTCTCAGCTCGGGTGCCGCCCCGCCCCACCCCCCCCGCCGGGTCTGCAGCAGTGTGTGAGGGATCCCCCTGCACTCTGTCTGGCCTTCGTGGGCGAGCCAAAGGCTCAACACTAGCAGGCTTGCGTACCGCCTGTCTAAAATGGGAAACGCTCGCTTCTCATCAGGCTTCACCGACACCAGAGGTGCGTCACAGAGGCACCGCAGGATTCGGAAGGTTTAGAGTGGGGATGAAAGAACACCACGTACACACACACACACACAAACATGCACACGACACGGACACATGCTTCATAAATCTCGGCGTGCTGGAGGCTGTCGTGGCGGGTTGTCGGAGTGCCACGCTTGCCATGACAATTAGCCACACATCTGGCCTCATGATTGAAAGAATCGGCCAGACAGCTGGTACGGCACGACCGGTGTTTAATGTGTACATCTGGAGGGCCCTGGTACAACAGGGCCGATGCAGTCTGAGGAGGGATGTGGGGGCGGCTGGGGGTGTGTGCTGCAAGTTAGCTACTGGATCTAATGTCGACTGAAGCATGTGGCAAATAGCCTGTTAGACCTGATGTGGTTCATTCCTGGAAGGCCTGATGCCAATAGCGAAATATACCGGTGCATTTCTCCGGCAGTTTGTGATACTCGGCTGTAAAGAGAGTAGCGGTGGTTGTCATTGGCACAGAGCTCCATCCACACATCAGTGTAACAACGTGAGCATCAGATCAGGATAACCTGAGTTGAGTAGCTGTAAGTCTCTTCGGTCATAAGCAGACCTGTTGTTTAATCCCAGTGACGACAACAAGATTACACCCCGTATTTTAGTTGATGTAAGGCCTGATGTCAAGTCCAAAATGTTGGAATCAAAATGACTGAAATTAACTTTTCTCAATATAATACTGATCCTCTTTATGACCCACATAAGTAAACAAGACCATCAGTGAGAAAATGGGCAATTTCTATATAGTTGTTCATAATGCTTGTAATAAAAAGAAAATAATCACTTTCATTCCATGTTCTGTAAGCAAGGGATTGAAAGTGTGTCCATGTATAATAATTTCATATTCATCTTACCTGCCCAGAAATCCCAAGTAACAGATGAGGGGAAGGGGATTCAAATATATTATGCTCAACTCATAAAATATCACAAAATTAAGAGATACAAGATTTTATGAAGTATGTGAAATCAAACTAATGCAGGATCTTAAAAGGGTAAACTATGTGTATACAATATTTCTCCTATCGTATATCGCTCACCAAAAAACAAAATATGCCAAACAGAATGTATGTATATATACCCAAAAAAAACATTTCTTACAGCCGGTTGCACGCCAGCCAAAAGTATATAACATTTCATGAAGTGAATCTAGATCGTGCCTTCATGCGAGCTAAATGGTGAAATGTGCATATGTGAATGGCAGTGACGGCCGTCACTTTATGTCCGTGCGCGGCTGTTTAAAACTGATAGAGGGAAAGGTTATTCTTGGTGATTAGGGCCGTAAAGTGTAATTGGGGCGATTCACATGCCTGCTGAATAACATGTGCTGTAAAGGTGAAACTAACTTCACACCTCATGACCCCTGTCGGCGTAACCGCCGGTTATAGATATTGATGGATGTAAAATAGAATACAATGGAATGCTGGGTAGCGTGAGGGGTGACCTTTAGGAAGGAAGGGGAGGTGTCGAGTATTCAGGGCATCCTGTCTCTGACTACAGTAGGAGCAGGTTGTTGGAGGGGTCTTATGATATACAAACTAAGTTATTATTTTATTCTATTAAATGTTTGTATTACAGCAATAATGTTTTCATATATACCAGTTAAACAAGACTCATTTCATAAATTTTGAGGAACATAAATTCATAAAGAAATCTCACCATTCATTTATAACTATAACTTTATGAAATAAATATTCATGTAGCAAAGTGGGCGTTTGTGCTGTGAAACGATCGTGGCTCAGTCAGGACGGGAGGAGGTGCGGCGCTGTCCAGAGCGCTGAAACGGAGCGGTGGAGATGGATCAACAGACACACCGACAGAACACGCCACGGCTTCTTAGCCTGTCTGCTTCACGTGGTTGTAAACAGAACTCTGTCCCTAATGCTATCCGACAGTAGCAGTCCACAGACAGAAGGGAAACAACAGGAAAGTGATGGGACAGTCAACAAGACAGAAAGAGAGAGAGAGAGAGAGAGAGAGAGAGAGAGAAGGTGCTACGAACCGGTGTAAACAGCTGTTTCCGTACACCTCCCCCTGCTGCTTTTGTTTACTTTTGATTCGTTGTAGCACCTGGGCGGTGTCCAATGTGCTCCAGGCGCTGTGGATGTTTGATGCGTGCCATGGCGTTTGTTCCTCTCCCCCTGACCCACCGGAGCAGCAATCCCTCCCCGGGGACCTACAAATGAAGCACTGCCCAAGCTTGTGTTGGTGAGACGCGTGCTTTACAGCCTTTTGAGAACATGACCAAGATAAAGAGGGAGCAGATGTATCCCATAGTCTTTCTGTAGCTGCTTCAACGGAGAGCACAGACGGAGGCGACACTTTTACATTAATGCGGAACCATAGCCATGGACGAACCATAGCCATAGCGGAACCATAGCCATGAGCGAACCATAGCCATGGGCGAACCATAGCCATGGCGGAGCCATAGCCATGGACGAACCATAGCCATGGCGGAACCATAGCCATGGGCGAACCATAGCCATGGCGGAACCATAGCCATGGGCGAACCATAGCCATAGAGGAACCATAGCCATGGGCGAACCATAGCCATGGGCGAACCATAGCCATGGCGGAGCCATAGCCATGGATGAACCATAGCCATGGCGGAGCCATAGCCATGGACGAACCATAGCCATAGCGGAACCATAGCCATGGGCGAACCATAGCCATGGGCGAACCATAGCCATGGGCGAACCATAGCCATGGCGGAGCCATAGCCATGGGCGAACCATAGCCATGGGCGAACCATAGCCATGGCGGAGCCATAGCCATGGACGAACCATAGCCATGGGCGAACCATAGCCATGGCGGAACCATAGCCATGGCGGAACCATAGCCATGGGCGAACCATAGCTATGGCGGAACCATAGCCATGGCGGAATCATAGCCATGGGCGAACCATAGCCATGGGCGAACCATAGCCATGGGCGAACCATAGCCATGGCGGAGCCATAGCCATGGACGAACCATAGCCATGGCGGAGCCATAGCCATGGGCGGACCATAGCCATGGGCGGAACCATAGCCATGGGCGAACCATAGCCATGGACGAACCATAGCCATGGCGGAGCCATAGCCATGGACGAACCATAGCCATGGCGGAGCCATAGCCATGGTGGCTGGTGGGTCATTTAGCCAAGACCCCCCCACCCTCCCTCGCTCTGGAGCCACATTAGAATGTTTAATGCCTATCTGGAGAGTTAAAAAGAGCGAAGGTCGCCCTAATATACCAGTTAGATGTGTTGACTGTTGATTGTAAAGCCCTCTGAGGCAAATTTGTAATTTGTGATATTGGGCTATACAAAATAAACTGAATTGAATTGAATTGAATTGACAGACACACACCAATGCTTCTTTCTGAAAACTCACACGTATTAGTACAGTGCATCAGACAGCGACAGATACACTTTTTGCTCCCGCCCCTCTAAGCAGCAATCCCTCCCCGGGGACCTACAAATGAAGCACTGCCCAAGCTTGTGTTGGTGAGATGCGTGCTTTACAGCCTTTTGAGAACATGACCAAGATAAAGAGGGAGCAGATGTATCCCATAGTCTTTCTGTAGCTGCTTCAACGGAGAGCACAGACGGAGGCGACACTTTTACATTAATGCGGAACCATAGCCATGGATGAACCATAGCCATAGCGGAACCATAGCCATGAGCGAACCATAGCCATGAGCGAACCATAGCCATGGGCGAACCATAGCCATGGCGGAGCCATAGCCATGGACGAACCATAGCCATGGCGGAGCCATAGCCATGGCGGAACCATAGCCATGGGCGAACCATAGCCATGGCGGAACCATAGCCATGGGCGAACCATAGCCATAGCGGAACCATAGCCATGGGCGAACCATAGCCATGGGCGAACCATAGCCATGGCGGAGCCATAGCCATGGACGAACCATAGCCATGGCGGAGCCATAGCCATGGACGAACCATAGCCATAGCGGAACCATAGCCATGGGCGAACCATAGCCATGGGCGAACCATAGCCATGGCGGAGCCATAGCCATGGACGAACCATAGCCATGGGCGAACCATAGCCATGGCGGAACCATAGCCATGGCGGAACCATAGCCATGGCGGAACCATAGCCATGGCGGAACCATAGCCATGGGCGAACCATAGCTATGGCGGAACCATAGCCATGGCGGAATCATAGCCATGGGCGAACCATAGCCATGGGCGAACCATAGCCATGGCGGAGCCATAGCCATGGACGAACCATAGCCATGGCGGAGCCATAGCCATGGGCGGAGCCATAGCCATGGGCGGACCATAGCCATGGGCGGAACCATAGCCATGGGCGAACCATAGCCATGGACGAACCATAGCCATGGCGGAGCCATAGTCATGGACGAACCATAGCCATGGCGGAGCCATAGCCATGGTGGCTGGTGGGTCATTTAGCCAAGACCCCCCCACCCTCCCTCGCTCTGGAGCCACATTAGAATGTTTAATGCCTATCTGGAGAGTTAAAAAGAGCGAAGGTCGCCCTAATATACCAGTTAGATGTGTTGACTGTTGATTGTAAAGCCCTCTGAGGCAAATTTGTAATTTGTGATATTGGGCTATACAAAATAAACTGAATTGAATTGAATTGAATTGACAGACACACACCAATGCTTCTTTCTGAAAACTCACACGTATTAGTACAGTGCATCAGACAGCGACAGATACACTTTTTGCTCCCGCCCCTCTAAGACTTGAAAGTATAAACAGCACACTTGTGTTATAAGCTGTAACTTTGCTATCAAAAAAGAAAAATGTCAAGAGACCCAAACTGTGACAAACTGTGTACATTGAATGATGAAGCATCCTTTTTTTCGCTCACAGAATACCTGCCTGAAAGGCACCAGATGCAGAATCTAAATACTTCCTTACGGTAACCTCAGAGATACATCCCCGTGCACTCCAACCAAAAAACGTGCTCCGCCGTGACGGACGTTTCAGCTGCTTTTATTCCACGACGGCATTAACAGCATATGCCAGTGTCTCCTCGCCGCCATAGTTAAAGATGCGGCGCTCGTCTTCCCCTCCCCCGTCGGCTGGGAGGGGAAGAGAGCGCCAATTCCCTCATCAAACACAAAAATTAAAACAATCTTTAATTAAACTGCAAACCTCCTCCCAGTGTCATACAGCAGGTTTAATCAGCTGCTTCGACGCTATTAGCTACGTTGTGAGAGGTGTTGATCCCCCGTAATCACTGGAAGCACCCCGTCCTTTGGCTCTGGGACACAATGTTGACAGCAGCCATTTTGAATGAGAGAGAGGGAAATGTCAAGAGAGCCGAATCTGATGTGAATCGTGTAATGTCGGCGCTGCCGTGTTCTGCGGGCGTCTCCCGATGAAGGAGCTCCGCGTCACCCACAGAGGTGGTTCAGCGTGCGCCCCCCCCCAAAGGGATCCATCCAAACAGATCCTCGTTTCATCCGCTTTGCGCCCCCGACGTGATGTGGACAGCCCCTGAGCGGTGGAATACGGCGCACGTTACAGACGCGAGCAGACAGACACAGAGACCTCCCACGCCGCCCGCATCAGCGTCTCCCAGCCGAGCGACTGTCGTTTGACCTTTGTGTCGCTCGGCCGCGTAACGCATCATGACCCGGAGTGTCCCCCGGGCGAGGCCTCGTCCTCGGCCTCTCTCACCCTGTCGGTGTCACTCCGCATGGCTCGGTGTCAGCTGAGGCCCGGGTGTCACGTAACCTTTCCCTCATCGAAGTCACGATGGATGCAACCTGCCCTGAGTCACTTACTGCGACACTATGTCTCTACTCGTTTGTGTCTTTATCTCTCCAGTTGTGGGCAGTTTTTGTTGCACGTTTTACTTCAGTTTTTTCTCTTAGATTCGACCAATATTTGCGTTTAATATAACTTGTTCTGAGACTGTAGCTGTCGTGTCTTTAGCTAAGCTAATGAGCGATCTAGCCCACATGACTGATCAGCTGTTTCCGCTGCAGACGTCTTTCCAGGGGTGAAAAGCAGTGTGTTGCTGTCAGTCTATTGTGTAGCAGGCCACCGTTTGCCTGCTTCAGGCACACTGGTGGCCAGACTGCTCCATGCGAATACAGTTCAAAATTAGACGATTTCATTGTCTCTCTGCAAAGCAGTTCAGCGGTTTGTGACATCAATAAATATGTAAATATATATTCAACTCCTCGGGTCCTTGTTTTTTCTTAAAAGAGAGCACTGTTTAATTTACAATGTAGATCTTTACGCCGTGAGGGGGAAAAAAATATTTCACTTAAACTTTAAATAACACAAAGCAACACTTTGAACCCTTCGGCCTTCCATCTAAATTGACTTACCTCTGTTGTTTATTCCTCCATTCTGTACAGCCTCCTCATTTACTCCTTTTTTCTTGCTTTGTATCCACCTCCCTCTGAGGACGGTCGACTTAATGCATGTTCAAAAAATCCTGGGCCCTGCCGTATATTGGTTCCAGTTAGACGGGGGTTTAGCCAACTCTGTAATTGGCCTGTGGTTAATCCCTGCCTTTCTTTTTAGCCACTTTCAAGGGAGGGTAAATTACTCCTTCGTCCGCCTGTGGTACAAATTGGTTTAAGGAGCGTGTGTTTGTGTGTGCTGCTATGATGGCGCTATGTTCAACCACACGGGTAGACTTCAAGTATTTCATATGTCAAAACAATAAGTGGAAGTAAAAAGCCAAATTGGAGTCTTGATGAAAGGCTGCTATGTAAAAACTGTGCCCTCAGCTGAGACTGTGTGATGGATGACATGCATGTTATGGTTTTGAAGAGCTTGGAGAGACTTGAGGGAGACTGTAAAACTCATGCACTATTAATTCTGCCGTTGGTAAAAACGCGTCTGAATGTGCGAGGCGCCTCGTGCAGTACGGCTCGCCGTCCAGATACCTGCAGGAAGCCAGATTAATAGCGATGGGAAGATGAGGTGCCACAAATAATTCATTATTCCTCCTCCTAAATAAATGAGCCCAGGGCTGCGACTTCAACCGCTGCTGCCTCAGATGTAACCCCCGCTTTAATAAGAGCTGTCGGGGCGCCCATGTGGACGCCCGTCCTCGTTTGGGTGTGCGCTCTCCTCCAGAGACGACGACGTGAAAGGAGTAAGGAAGCAAGGAAGGAAGGAAGGAAGCAGCCGTGCGTGGATTTGATCTTGACTTGTAAGCGAGCCGCCCGTTTGAAGCCGACGGGCGATTCCTTTTATTGCTTCCAAGAATGCTTACAGTGCACAATCCACTGCCAGCCTGCCGGGAAATGCTGCTTATGGACATCTCATTGAGTTTCACAAACATTCACTCAATGGATTAAGCAATCACCGTCTGACGTATAGCTGTCTGTGTGCATCTGCACCGCCGTGTTTCTTCTTCTTCTCCTAACCATGCAATGATACCCTTCTACTCTGGAAATGGCAGCTTTACAACCCAGTGGTGCGTTTTGACATAATTTACCTTCTTTTTTTTTATGTTGCTGCCATCAATTCTTCTAAGATGCAAAGCGTCTGCCAAGGAGATAAAGTACTCTGTGTGTAGCCCAATGGATATGTGACACGGGGGGGGCATGGTGGGAGTTTGAGTTCCTCGTGGAGCCATGTCGGTAGATCGAGTGCTTTGACAGAAATGTACATATAAAAGATTTAATTTGGACCCGCAATTAAGTTATGAATGTGCACGACACGATGCATGTGTTTCCTTGCACGTGTCCAATGTGCAAAAAACAAACAACGCAAACTGATTGACGGTTCTCCGTGTACCGGTTTGTGTGTGTGTGTGTGTGTGTGTGTGTGTGTGTGTGTTTTAGTGTGTGTGTGTGTGTGTTAGCTATCTCTAAGAAGCCATTGTCACTAAAGTGCATAAGAGTGTCCACACTTGGGCCTGATGACAGAGCCCCGCGGTGTTAGTCACAGCGTTGGAAAATTGGAAAATGCACAACGCAAAATAACTGACATTAAATCTCTGCTTCTGTAGAAAAATATGCCTCTTGGCGTAAAATGACATCACGTGTTGCTTTGTTGTAAATGTATTTTTAACCCAGCTGGTCCAGTGCTATTCTTTTCTATTCCATTCTGCTCTATTCTGTCCTCTTCAGCTGCTGTCCAATCTTTATCCGTGTGCTCCAAATCTGCCCATTCTAGTCATTGTGTGCTCTCTCACTGAGGCCGCCTCATCTGCTCAACTGTTTCAATGTGGACCCCCCCCCCCCTCCCCGCCCCAACCCTCCACCCTCTTCCTGGCTCTTATTTTCTCATCATGCTGCTTGGCGCCGTCTGCCGTGCTTTTGTCCCGTCCTCACTCGTGGCCAAAATGCAAGCATCTGGCTCCAGCTCCTCCAGCACTGGCTGTAGGACGCTTCTATTTACCAGCGCAGTAATTGGGGTTGCAGAACCTTTTTGGCGAGCATCAGGTGGGCGACGGAAAACCAGTTTGTATGGGAAGAAAAGCTGGCAAATATTCTGCAATTTTGTATTTGCTTCGACGTAATAAGTATTTTTAGATCAAACGCACACTTTTCCAGCAACTTGGTAAAAGGAGAAAAAAAATCTCCTTTTGGGATCCCACCACGTCCTGTCTCTGGCACCGAGGAGGCGACGAACTCACACAGTGAAATGTCTCTTGTGTAATGAGTGAGAGCTTTTTGCCAACAGCGCTAGTCTCCATTCAGTGGGAGGTTGTGCATTCAGGTTGCATCCTTTCTTTGAATATTCAATAGGGATTCCAAAATTGTGTTTTTATTTTATTTGAATTATGTTTTTCTATTTTTTTTTAATGAGGCTGACTTTGCAGCACACAGTCTAACTTACTGGAGGCGTGTACTGGGAGAGGAATGGGGACGCTTTCTTTTCACACCACTGAAGACTTAATGAATAAATAAACACTCCCATTGATGTTAAAGCTCATATGCATTACATTAAACACACAGATAGCAGAAACTTCCTGGGACACATTTCATATCAAAATCAGATTTTTTCTTCATTCCCACAAATAATACACGGATCGTTGTGGGTTTAAAATGTAGGTATTAATGAAGAAGGTACGTTTGAGTAACAGCAATGGAGGAATCCTGTGTGTGTGCGTGTGTGTGTGCGCCATTCCGGTGACGGCACGTGGCCTTAAGGTAACCGCATATCACACTCATCCGCCTCAGAAGCACCGTGTCGAACCGTTTAGAGCAAAACAGCTCAGCGGGCCGGGGGCGGTTCTGTCCCACCAACGACATTTGTAGATACATTAGGTTTTATGCAAAAGCTAAAAGACTAAAAAAAAAAAATCTCTGAGAATGCAACGTGCATTTTCCAGAGACCAGCGTACATTATTTTCATACTTATGTGCTTCACTTTCACTGTGAACAGCTTGATCAGGGTTCACACCCATCCAACCACCTGACCGCTCTAATTTGCATAAGTGATGAGTGGCGACTATTTATAACAGTTTCACACAATTTCTAATATGGTTAAATGATAAACTGATGGCATTTTGCACAGCTGTGGGTGTGAACTGTAACCTGGCTGGTTTACGGAGGCATACAATTCTAGTTCAGTGCCTTTTCCTGTTCTCACAACCTGGTCTCTCTTTGCACCTTTCCTTTTTTTTGTACTTTATTGCCCTCTTTTTTTTTTTTGCTCCCTGTCCTTTTCACCTTCCCTATGGGACACAATATTCTCTGTATCTTAATTGAGTGTGAGGCCCACCGTTGTGACAGGAGGGGGTGCCTAGGTGCCTCGAAAAGGTGGCACCTAGGCAATGGGTTACTTGCTTCAGACCCCCCCCCCCCCCCCCCCCACATCTACCTTCCACTGAACGCCATCTCTATTCAACTTAACCTTGCTTCCCTCAAAAAAACTACAATTCAACCCAGGAAACCTTAATCGATAAGAGTGAATGCATTATATTGTTATCATTCTCCTCCATTTGAGTCGCAGCAACCAAAAGAGAAAGAAAAACCTCAAGGACCTTTCAATTAGTGAGCACAGTCCTTTTGAACGCCTGTGTGCCTCTGGCTACAAACACCTGGCCTTCCATCATTTGACAGCTCCGGCACAAAATGTGGGCGCTATTAATTTGCTTTATTATAGCACATTGGCATTTCACTGATGTCTTTTTAATTACTTTGATTGATAGTTTTGGATAGACGTATCCGTGCTGGTAGGTCAGGAGGGGGGGGGGGAGCGAGCGACTGGGACCATTCATTGAGTTGTGAATCCATAACCTTTCCTACTCAGAGCTTCAAATGTAAATGGTGCCCCAAGGGTGATGATCTTACTCTGTATCAATGCCATTTAGATTCACTCAGAAAACGAATGAGCCCTTCTCAGCGGATCTGTTGCCCCCCCCCCCCCCCCCCCCCGAAATATATATTACCTGGATATCTGATCAAGGAAGATATTTATAAAATGATTATGACAATCGCTATCTGGAAACGCTTGCTAGATATTGACTAACCCCTTGCCTGTAGCTGAGCCTGTCGAATTCCTTGCTTACAGAACATGGAAAGAAAAAGATTCATTTTCCCAAAGAAAAATTCAACCCTTTTTTTTTTTTGCTTCAGGCTTTTGCAGATGTTTTTGTGTTTGGTTTTTCCTTTTTTACTATCTGTAAAGCTAGTAACATTTTGTGTCGATTTGCGAGTACTAGAGTCCCTTTAGAGAACCTCTCGTCTGCCTCGCGCAGTCACTGTTCTGGTTCTACCGCGCCTCCCTTCCCTCTAGGGGGCCCAGCAAGAGGGCCTGGGACTCCCAACACTGTGGTGTCAGTGATGGCTCCCAGCGAGGTGGAGCTCTGCTCCTGCCCGGAGGAGGAGCAGCTGGAGGTGGCGGAGCGAGGGAAGGATCCGTCCTCGTTTCCAGGCACAAAATAACGTCTGTATGTGGGGCTGGAGAGTGTTGGGATCTCTATGAGAATGTTGTAGTTCCTGTAGTTTTGACACATATGCAGTGTTGTGCGGCAGTAACATATTTTAAAGAGCCCCTGCCAGTGTGAGAGAATATATATTCGTATTTGTACCAAGACAGTTGGGCGGGCGACATCTGGTTATGCTAAATTCCCTCATTGGTATGTATTTTAATGCATCCACCTCCCTGATGGGACTGGCTAATATAACAGTCTGCACAGAGAACAACTGTTGCCTCCAAATGTTATCCGACCCAAAAGTGGAGATATTAATACCCATCGCGCTACTAAAAATGGTCACCAGATGTTCGGCACGTTTATATTGCACATTGCGATGGTATGGTGCACCTTTACACTTCTAGATGGTCACATTGAAGCAAGAAAACTGCCATATTTAGTATCCTTTTTTTCCCGTCACGCCTTGTTTCACTTTACGATGACAGTGCACTTTACAATTCTGAGCTCCAAATATCTTTATTACAAGTGTAAACGGTAACACGTCACACCCGGTTATCTTTTACGGCTGGTTTATTTCACAGACTAATGGACAAATGTTCTCTTCTGTGCTTTAAATAGCCATATTTCTGATTTACTTCTCTCTCTTTTTCTGAGCGCACTTACTTGTGTTCTGAATGACCGAGCCAAATCTGAACAACATAATATATCAAATGGTTTGAAATGCACTCACTGATTTAGCCTAATTACAAAACCAGAAGGAATCAGCAAATGAAGAAAATCCAAAACTATTTAGGCTACTTTTAGCATTAGAGTCAGAAATAAGAAAATGACCATATGGCCATAAAGCACAAAGGCTAACGAAATCAAACGGCTAACAAGCAGCACTGATTTTTGGTTGGCTTTACTTGGGAAATTAGGCTGTATTCAGTCCAATCTTCTCTCCGTTTGCACGTCATATGGTGTGAATAATGCCTTCATCCCCACACTTTTGTCAGTTGCGACAGCTGTGCTGATTAATTCCAGCGGCACGAGCTGAGCGCTGCATCCACGGCACGGCAGCTTTAGCGCGCCGCTTTCACGACAGGAATATCCCACTTTTTAGAACAGCACTGGGTGATATTCAAACATTGATGTTGAAATACCGCTGGTAGTTTACTTCCAGCTTGCCACACTCATTGTAAAGATCAACTGTTTCACGGCGCTCCATCTGCAGTGCTGCGGCTGATGTGAGCGCAGGGCCGATGGGGGCCTGAAGGGTATTGTTGCTTCACGTACCTGGATGCTCCTCTTTTTGTCTGGGGGCTGTTTGTTTTGGGGGCTGCCACCTCAACGGAAATCTGTACAATACAGTGGGCGGTATTCCGAGCTAATGTCAATTTAGCACATGTCAATTCGATGAAAGTATAAAGCCAAGTAAAGCTCTCCAATGGAACCCATTTTGAAATATCTTTTGATGGCGTTCATTGTTCTCCTTTTATAATGTTTCTGTTTCCCCTACCTCCCTCTGACATCATCACTTGTCACACAATGGCAGCCTCTACTGTGAGGAGCGGTTTACTTGATTGGCACGATAATCAAAAACCTGAAGTGGTTCTGCACCATGGTGAGAATGTGCTCCACGCACAGTTTGTGTTCCCTAGTTTGTCGCCCCTTTTTTATCCTTGTAGGTGGGCAGTTGAGTTATTTGTTTCCCAAGATGTTGGAGTAATGAATCGGGGAGGTGGGAGGCCTTCCAGTCCAACCGCGCAGCATTCAACACGTTAGATATAAGAAGCTGAAATTGTTTGAATTTCTCAACAATGAGCCCAGTTTTCAGGTCAATCGCACTGAAAACTGCTTTTTCTGACAGGTACCATGCAGTGCACCTTCCAACGAGTCTTTCATAGCACTGCCAAGTCGGCTGTTTGAGCAATAATTCACCTCAACACTATGGCGCCTCGACCTGTCACGAGGAAGTTATCCACTTATCAAGGTCAATTATCCAGGCATACAACTGCAAGGTGCTTATCCTAGATGTATTTGTTTTATTCATTTTGAATATACAAAAGAATTGTATTCCAATGTCTTCAGATTCTTAAGAATGGATTGTTAATTCCTCTGTAGATGGATAAACCTGCATTATTATGCTATTATCATTTTAAGTCTAATAATGTGTATTGGAACTATTTCTAGCACAAAATATGGTCCAACAATATTATTTATCCTGACAGGCCTAACTGTGCCTTTACATCAATGCACCCCGTTAATGAAAATACTCTTAAAAGCATTGGAATTAGATAGCATGCGTTTTAATTGGATTTGCTTCCAATCACTGTTGAAAAACGGTGCATAAAACAATGACACTGACTTCTCTCCCCCATGAGTGTTGCTCACTGAGGCGCTGGTCCACGCTGTTCTTTTCTGATCGCCAGAATTTAATTTTACTTTAATTAATACGGCAAAAACTCAGTCACTCAGAGGACAACGTTTGGTTCTGTCTCAAAAAATCTCCCTGGATCTCCTTCACTTAACAAAGTTGTACCAGACAATACTCTTTTGTTTAGTTTGGGCTTTAGGAAATGTCACAACATGCGTCGGCTTTGTTTGACTTCTACAGAGAGCCTGTTTGTTTTAAAGACGCTTCATGAGTTGGTCCTTTGTTGTATCCGGAGCTCCTTTTGAACACAGACAGACTTCCGTCTCACGAGCACACGCAAATATTAACTCCAGGGGAGGAGATGGCACATTCGCCGTTCCAGCATTCCCTGAAAATGCTATTAGCGGTGAGAGAGATGGAGTGAAAGAAAGATATCCATCTTTTCTGAGCATTTCCTCCACTGGGCCTTGTGTGGCTGAGTGTGTCCAGCCCTCTAACGCTAATCCCATTTAGCAAAAATATAATCAGAAAAAGCCCACTGGAGTTTCCGCTGCCCGGCTCTCTTCCTGTGCAGTACCCGGCGTCGGATTCTTACATCATCAAGATCCTCAGTTTCACCCCCGACGGCTTTAGTCAGACACACCTCTCCTCGCTGTCCCGTCGGCGCTGTGAGAAAAGCCACCGATGGGTTGTGCTGTCCGTTGGTGTTGCAGTTGGTTACTCGTGTGCCCATCTCTCTGTCGTTGTGCCTAATGGGGGGGGGGAGAACGTTTTATCCCTTCGATCGCACAGTAACAACTTAGATCTCGTATTTGTAGTATGAACCAATGCAGTATAGACCGAGACTTTCACCCAGGAGACCACTATTCGTGTCCTGTGTGAAACCAAACGCCCTATGTTACGTAACTTCCGCGCTTCACTCACGCTTTTCTAACTTCTCTAAGTTACAAAGTAAACACACTTTTTCTTTTTCACCCTAAACATGAACAGTCCGACTTTTTTTGTTGCAACATCGCCACGTTGCCTGATCTGAGCAGCTATTTTTGAAAGTTAAAGGTTAATATGACGGCCAAAGCAACAAAAACCCTTTATTGATCATTACACTTTGCGAGGAGCGACGACATTTGTTATGCGATGAATTTGAAATGACACGTTTATTGCTTTTATGGCTTAACTCTTTTGTAACCATGTTGTTGAAAGTGCCTTATAGATGAAAATCATTATTATCATCTGCGTTATTCATAAAGCACGTCGTCATTCTCTTGGCTGTTTGACAGCGATTTTCCCAGTTCATAAAACCATCATATCTGCTTGTTAGTGTGCCCATCTGAGCAGCCAGCCTGTGGTCTGCCCCCTCCCACTCCACCGCCAACATTCTTTTTTCATGGCTTCACGGTGGTTTGAAGACGAGCGCAAAAGAAAACATCCTAATCTAGGGCACGCGCTGCATTCCATTAGCTAGGCCTGCCAAACCGTATCTATTGATCTGCCCGGATTTGGGAGACTTTCTAACTTTATATTTTGAGGAGTTGTGTGGTGTGGGACTAGCGCCTCACTGATCTGACAGATAAAAACAAAGATGAAAGAGCTGCATTTAGGCAGAGGCCCGGGACAATCAGTAGAGGGGGATCGAGCCGGAGATAAAGGGATGAAGTGGAGGATGTAGAGGGACGTGCGAGAGGCAGAGGTTCGCCCTCCAACACCGGTGAAGGTCATGCGGTTTAGGAAAAAAAAAACGGTAAACACCGGTCGCACCCGCGGTCACTCATGCACTCGCTTTAATTAAATAATAAGCCCTGCGCCCGCGTGCTCCGTTGCTTTCACTGCATCCTTTTTATGATCCTGCTTTTCAGTAGATAAAAGACCAGGCTGTCAAAATGTCCCACACCCCCGACCAGGCCAGCGCGCTGCCTGCTCAGTTTTGACAGCGGGCACAGCTGGCTTCGCTCCCCTTTGTCCAGCTTTCAACCCACTGGTTCCAGATCCCTTGAAAAGGAACGGGAAACAGAAACACTTGGAAGAAGGTTACATTTGTGTTACTTTAGACGTAAGGATGCAGGGGCGCGCATACGCAGGACGTTTTTTCTCCGGCCTCCTTCTCCCCTCCACCGCTCGTTCTCCCCGACTGCCTCCCGCGCTTTATAAGTTGACCTGGAAATGCATATATACCCAAGAGCTCCCTTTAATTAAAACTGTCGCTCCCTTCCTCTCGGCTCGGCGGCCCGTCCCAGCCCCTCAGCCGTCACTGACAGCCATTCAGAGCAGAAAATCTGTGGACAGCATCGCCCTGCTAGAGGGCTAATCTCCTCCTCTCACACCGCGCTTCTGAATTAACCGTCCTCATTATCGCATCCTCCCAGAAACTCTACCTCTCCTCTCTTTTTTCTGTCATCCCTCTCCTCCTCCTACCGCATCCTTTTTCTCTTCCTCTTCACCCTCCCTTTCTTCCTTTCCGGCTCATCCCTTAAAAAAGTAGGACGATGAGAGAGAGAGAGAGAGAGAGAGAGAGAGAGAGCCTTTTTCCCTAGCCTAAAGTTGAGACATTCTAAATAGCATCGTGAGTGGCCACAGGCGAGAAAACGCATTTTAGTGTCAGCCAAATGATAATTGCATTTCAGCTGTGGTGGCGAAGGGGGGCTCATTACATAAGCAAAACATGAGAGCTCACCATGTTCGGGCCGGGAGATGTCACAGAGGTGTTTTGAAATGTGTCCAAGGGAACATGGCTGCATTACTAGAGCCCGACCACAAACACATTTAGTAAGTCTTTTTTTCATTAGCCCTCACTCACCTAATGGTGCCATGCAGTCGTGGCCAAACTACTGTAAGGGCCCTTGTTAGTAGTGCAGTAGTGAGTGGTGTAGGGTTGGCTGTCTGGATTATCACTCTCATCGACCCTAAAAAACGTGTTTCTTTCTTGAACATGAAACTGTGAACATTACATAATGCTGTTCACGATTTAGTCAGTATCCTTGTATGTCTGCTTGCAATGGGTTTATCAGAGGTGTTGAGTCTTAGTCACACAAGCATGTAAGAACAGCACATTTTCTGCAGCAGAATTGAATTAAGTCCCACGTCCAGTTGAGCTTTGGTGAACGTTGACATGCGAGGCAACTTAGAGCCAGAAACTCCAAAATGAAGGAAGTTATAATAGCTTAGAAGTCGTAGCACCATACACTTGTTGTGTCAGTGTCACGCTAACCAACGTTCTGCCTGCTAGCTATCGTCACTATGGTTGTGACTCACTGGCCAGAAGCTTCCAACTACATCAGTTCTCCAGCCAGCCCAGTGCCCATGTTCACGTAAAGCAACAGCTAAAAAAACACCCCATTACAGTATTTAAAGGAGCAGTGTGTGGCATTTAGTGGCAACACTACTCGCTACATGCAAACAAGTCTTTTAAAAATATACTTCTGCCATCACAGAAAAAAAAACAACTTGGTTAGGGTAAAGCAACAACACTAGTTTATTGTGTATAGCCCAAAATCACACATTTACATAAAGAGGGCTTTACAATCTGTACACATACAACATCCCTGTCCCAGGACCTCACATCGGATCAGGAAATAGAAAATAACCTTTCACAGGGAAAGAAATGGAAGAAACCTTCAGGAGAGCAACAGAGGAGGATCCCTCTCCCCGGATGTACAGACGTAATATATGTCATGTCTGCAAGAGGCATGACTTAAATACGGAATGGTTTCACATGGGACATGAACAGCGAGTGATAGCCCAGTCCTGTTGGACCTCCTAATTCGCTCTTTATACTTCCCGGTTCAAGATTGCGTGGGAAACAAAAGAACAGATTTTGTGAGATGTATGAATTACAGTGCAATACTTTTTTTCGTAGGTATTGCGACAAACAGTTTAGCCTGTCCAGTGTGTATTACATTTCTTAATAATTTGACACATCAATTGTTAGCTTGAAAAGATTTTGCGTGAGGGTTTATATATATATATATATATATATATATATTGAGTTCTTTTACTCGGAAATTAAGCATGGTGCTTTAATCGTTGTCAGAGTTGACAACTGAACAAAGCACCCTTTAAGTATTCAGTGACGGTGACTTTTAAAACCACAAAGTCATTTGCGATTGCTCTGAAATGCTGCACACAAAGATGTCCTATTATTCCAGGAAGAGCTGGCTCCCTCTGTGTGTGTCTGTGACATGAAACCGGGATTCAATAAACTGTGGAGTCTCTCTGCAGTGCAGACAGGTGCAGAGTATATAACTGAGTCCGAATGGGCTCCGGCTTGCCAGGCGATCTGTCTTTTGCCAATTCGAGCCTGTCTCCTTCAGTGAGCGCACAATGCAGGTTCTGTAGAGATACTCTCCCCAGTGTCAGCCGCGAGCACGGCCGAGACGCACACAGTCTGCCGGCCTCACATGCCGACATCACCACGCCGTCTCTGAAGCGTGATTTATTATGTACATTAAGAGCATACGGGCAGCTTTCCAAGAACCCTCCGCTAATAGTTTTCACAGTGTGCAGGCACATCTGTTGTCTTGAGAAACATGCCATGCGGGTGAATGAGTGAGAGGTTGAAGGCCACAGCTGGAGACGGCTCCCCCGACACACAGTGAAGGTGTCCGGGGGTGCGGGGTGTACGGCACGCGCCTGCCACTGATAGCTCGCTCCGTCACTTGTCGGGCCACAGGGCACGCTGTTTGATAGCCGGTCGCTTTGGCCAGACGGGTCAAGAAGACTGATGGACAGACACAGGATGGCAGGCCGCAGTGAGATGCAACTGGACAGAGAGGAGAGAGAGAAAGAAGAAGGGGGAGAGAGAGAAAGAGGCCGGGGGGAGCGCCAGGAGGCAGGAAGGGAAGGAGGGTTCAGATGAAGACCTCAAATGCTTTCATTATTGGCTGTCAGATGCCAGCGTGAGATAGAGACCGTCCTCCAGACGTTGGGTCAGGACTCCAATCTCCAGCTACCGAACAATTCACCACCGCTGACATGTGGAGAGAACCTGTGTTTGTGTGTGTGTGCGTGTGTGTGTGTGTGTGTTTGAGTGAATGGAGAAGCATCACACTGCTACAATCGTGTACCACCTGCACTCAGCGCTGATGTGCAGCTGAGGAGAGGGGGAACAACACAATAATTCCTCCTGGAACACACCAGTTTATACATCACAAATCCGGGGGTCTTTTTCTTTTCCTATGAGCATTATTCACGGAGGCACATCATTGCATTCCTCTCAGGACACCATCGCCTCGCTTTTCATCTCCGAGCTAATGATGTTCCCCCTGCTCCCCCTTCTTTCTTTCTTTTTTTAATGACACGTGGCGGAGGAAGTGTGTGGGGCGAGAGGGAGGGGAAGCACGTTGACCTGCTTTTTTATTGAGAATAATGGACCCCAAATGGCCCCCATCGGCTCCAATATTTCCCAGGTGGCTGTTTATGTATCGTCGGACCTGCGCTTCTCGGGAGAATCCTAATACATACGGGGCAAACAAATATTCAGCTTTCCATTAATGGCCACTCAGCCTGAGCTGAGATATCTGCGCAGGAAGAATGACATCAAAAGCATCCTTTTATATCTGCAGGCAGTGCGCACTCTCCCTTTGTCTTATTTTAGTAGAGCATTAAGCTGTGCTCGCCTGCTGCAATATAACTATCTTATTCAGACGGGTAGTGGGAGTAGAAATGATTGGGTGCAGTCGGGAACTACAGTTGAACCTCCCGAGTTTAATATTGTGATCAGCTTTGAGTGGCGGTGTTTGCAATCCGAATGAAATCCCGAGACGCCTTGTGCTTTTTCCTCCCGTGAACCAGGCTTTGTGCTCCATTTCACTCGTCCGTTTCAGGACATCAATCCCGGCGTACAGCGACTTTTCCGAGAGTGAGGCGGAGATGCCAAAACACGTCACCCGCTGATAGTTTTACCTCGTCATATGAAAGGAACGAAGTAACACACAAAAATGGAAAACAAGACAGCCTAAAAGTTGTTTAGTGTGCAGCACTAACTATCGTTTTACAGCCGTACTAAAATATTCATCGGGCGGGGAGCTCGTCACAGACGGCATTGACGAGAGTGGATTTATCTATTTTGTCAGTCTTCACAAAAGCATCTCCTCCCCCAAGGTACTGTTACTTTATTTACCTCTTCTTTTCTTTTTTAAAGCATGCTCCATGTGTTTTGAAACCCAAAGCTACCCAGAAGAAGGGCCCGGTTGCAGGTGTGCGCTGTGCCAACAGGCTCTTTAAACCCAAATCATAAATGTGTTCTCTCTCCGCCTCGGGCACTGGATGCCCTCAGTCTGGCTGGAAGGCAGTATTAGATTAAGGAAGCACCCTCTGAATCACAGTAATGTTGACATCACTTGGGCCCCTGTGGGAGCGCCTTTGCTGAGATCACAACACAACCTTTACTGAATACAACTGGTTTCGGCCCTCCAGCTTCACCTTTCCTCAGAATAATGGCTCAGTCTATTGCTTTGAACCGCCGTGCGACAAATCGTTCTGGAACTGGTGGTGAATTCTCCGGTTTGTGTCGGTCAAATCGCTGGCTATGCATTTGGTTCTATGAACGATTAAACTCACCTTTTGTCCAATTCTTAATTAATTTGACCGTTATTTGTGACATTGACGCAACAAGTGGGGCAATCTAAGCTCCCTAATGGCTTAGTCATTGCTTCCACCTCGATCTTGACAAAGTGAGCTTTCTAGCTACTAATTCAAGCCAATAATGTTTATTTATGCATAAGGATGGAGCGTTACACATCTACGCACGGGAATAACTAACAGCACCGGCTGTGCGTTCAGAGAAGTAGAGGAGAAGAAAAAGTGGGCGTTTCCTGTACCCCACGAGCCAATGCCATCAGACTCTACTGACCCATGCTCAAAATGCCGTGAATGTGTTCCATGGAGAGGCAGATATTGGCAACCAAATGATCACACACTCCGAATGAGGACCATTCGTGTGGCGCCTTTTCGTCGACAATCCCAATGGAGCTGAATAATCTGAGCTATCTGTGGCCCATTACCTTCGCTAGATTGCTGCCTGTTGGATGGGAGCTGTTTTTTAATGGAGAGCTCAGTGGCGGCGTCCAGCTGTTGTTGATAGTGTTTGATATGGGAAATCGGAGCCCTCGGGTCTGGCTTATGCACTCTAATCCTCACAGAGAGATAAGGGGGGGGGGGTCTTTTAATGTGACACACGCTCGCTCGCAGACACACGTGGCGGTGCGTACAGTTCCACGAGCGCAAAGCGCACACGCCCCAAAGGGCACGAACGCTACACCGATGCGATGACGTACACACTGATACGGCGCCGACTTTATCTCTGACCCGCGAACAAAGACGCCAACACACAGTCAAGACACTTCTAGTGCGGTGCCAGATGTGAGGCACCCGGGTTATCTGGGAGGAGGCCTTTTATGTCGCGCTTGTCATCCCGTCGCAGAGGTGTGTGTTGCAATGGTGAGCGCACATGATCTCGTATTTCTTATTCCGTAGCCCTGCTGCCGCTGCTGCTGCTGCTTCTTTGAGCAATGTGCACGCCGAGCATCAACATGTAAACACCTCAATATAACACACACGGACGCCAACCTATCAGAGAAGCTGCCTGGATCGGTGCCGCAGTAATCAATCTCCATTATGTATTATCACCGTGCTCAAGGAACCCCGACACACACACACACACGCACGCACGCACGCACTCATCATCTTCAATTGAGTCTTTATGAGGCCAAATTAATCGTTCGATGCGCGTCGCCGCGCAAAAATCCATAATGGCAAATAAGAGCGTCTGTTCAGCGCGTCGAGGCCACAGACACACGGAACAATGGGGAATCGTATATGTCGTCTTTTATTCTGCCACAAGAGGAATGCTGTGCAAGAATGCTATTTGTACGCAGGGTCCGAGTTATTGTTTAGTGCTGGGGAGGGGGGGGGGGGGGGGTCAGAGATAAATAGAAGAGGCCAGAGTTCAAGAGACGCAAACAATAATGAGCACAAAGAGAAGCGGGGAGAGAGCGACCGGCTGGGTCGTGGTTATGCAATTTTTTTTACTTTTCAATTATGAAAATGAATGAGCGGAATAGAAAACGGGAGAGTTTGAATGAATGGCCTCAGTAGCAAACAAGAAAGGGAGAGGAAAGGTGTTCTTAATTGGAATAGAAAGGTGTTTTGATGATTTAAGATGTGACAGAACATGAAAGCCAGAATACGATACTGCATGAGCATATTATAGTAGTATGATAGTAATGGGCGTCCCACGGACTGGGGACAGTGCCGTAACGGAAACACATGAGGCCCCCCTGCAGAATAACCCTGAGAGGGTCCCCCCCTACCCTCCATATGTAAGGGATAATGTATTGTCCGGCGGTCATTATCCAAAGATAAACGAACAGGACCCAAGCTTTTCTTTTGAGGGAAATTTATTCAATCAGATCAAACAGCTCAAACAGAGAACAAATGTATTCCAACAGAAAAAAAAATATTCTAGGGGCTATCAAACAGCTCAAACAGAACATATGTTACAACAACATAACAAATATGCCTACATATAGTCGATACACCGGTAGGCTACTTTCTACAGGTTTTCATTTGAATACTCATGTGCGCGTCTTTTAGCAAATCTGTGTGCAAAGTCTTTAACCACGCTCTTTACATCTAAACTGCGCGCACGTTTATTCTCTATGCTAAGGATGGCCAGACCTGACAGCCTCTCTTGTGACATGGAGCTTCTGTGATATGTTTTGATCAGTTTTAGCTTGGAAAATGACCTTTCTTACTTAACGGTTACTTTTATTATTTTGTACAGAGCCGTTGTCTTCTGAAAAGGGTTGCAGTGTTGTACAACGTGAAATGAAGTTAAACAACGATGTGGTTGTGGAGATAATTAAGGAAACGTGTCCGATAATGGGCGCAGGGAGAGCATAGGTTTAATAAGGTTAATGTATTTTCAAGCACAACACATAGACAGAGCAGTACAGCTGTCAAAGTATAACGTTAGCTACGTGGTAATGTTAGCTATAGCAAACAGTACAATACCCGTCTCTTCTGGCAGATGAGTGCATCCTTCACCAGCTGGTCGAAAAAGACTTGTAATTTTGGGAAGTTTGGCATTTAATTCAGAAATGTTCTGTTTTGATTGCCGCTTTTGGGCACCACTTTTAAATGTGCGTTTCATTTTTCCTCAAGAGAAATGTCCTCGTAGTTCTCCCAGAATACACCGCGGCCCAACAATAACACCAGTCCACGTAGCAGGAGGCCCTAGTGGTTGCCCGTTATGATTGCCTTTACAACTATTAGTTTAAAGCCAGTTTAAAATACTTTTTTTATTGTGTAGCTTTATATGAGAGAGACAACTTTGAGGGATATCTTAATGTTATTACGTAATGTAATATTATTTATTTATTACATTATTCGGCCCAGATTCGACAGCCGATAAACCGGTTGCCATGTCTCAGACAGAATCTGCCCATGTCCGTAACAGCTACACCTGGGCCAGACATGGCAACAGTGAAATGTGCCAAAGGTGGCTCACATTTGGCCGCATCGAGCCGGAACACAGTCGAGTCAGCCAACACTTAGGCGCCATGCGAGGCCCCCCCGCAGTGCGGGGGCTGCGGGGGTGATCTCTACGGGCCTGACTGGGGAGACATTTCAGGTGGCGAGCATGTCTGCCGAGACAAAAATAAAGTGTGGCCAAGGCCGACGACAATAAACAAATGTGTTCATTCAAATCAACCCCGCTGATCAGCATGCGCCCTAATCAGCATTGCAGTTGAGTCATCTTTACCAGAATTGGGAGAGTTCGGTTGGCGCCGGAGAGACGGACACAGGTGCGGAGAGAAACGGGGAGACCAAGAAGTGGGAAGACGGGAGGCTGGAGAGAGAAAAGGGGGGAGGCTCATTAGGAGGAACTCAGGCAGAAGCAGTTCTGCAGTTTGCTTCTGCTCTGTAATTAAGGAACGGAGTAATGAGAAAGAGACTCACTCGTCTGCCAATGCCACCCCAACAAACAGGCTGAGGGAAAGTTTGTTGTTCCGGAGCTGCTGGGGTTCGGTCACGCGGTTACATTCATTGACTCCTTGTCTCCTTGACTCCTTGTCTCGTTGCATCCTTCTGTTTTCACTTTCTCTTCAGCTTTTTGGCTCCCGTTTCTTGCTCTCAAAATACCCTTGTTCCACTCTTGGCTCTCCCATTAACCTTCCCCTTCTCTTAAATATGTCGGCTATCTGCAAGTGGGCCAAATGTGTGTGTTTGTGTGTGCGTGTGTGCGTGTGCGTGTGTGTGTGCATGTGTCACAAGGGTAAAAAGATAACCAAACGCAGTGAATTCCGAGTAGCAGCCTTTATGTACTTGCAGAGATAACAGGCTTACATACATATTAATCTATATTTTATCATGTTTGAATAAAATGCCTCTATGGTTCTCCCCCTATGTTTACGTGTCAGGTCAGGAAGTCAAATTAGAAGCAATCGAAAACAAAATGAACTCGACGTGGTTGTTTTTGTTTTCTTTACAAAATAAAAGCAGTCCACAGAATGTCCTCATGCATACAGCAACACTAACAGGCTGTTGGTAAGCGTGTGTGTGTGTGTGTGTTCCTGTCCTACAACATCAGTGTGTGCATGTGAGCGGGCAGCAGGTGGTGTGTGTCGGGGGTGGCTGTTGCAGCGGGGGGCAAGCGACAGGTGCGCCAGGCTCAAGCGGAGGTTGAGGTTTCTTGAGGTCTGTGTGTAAGATAGGCGATGATGCGTGCTGGCGAAGTAGTCGGCTCGACTCTATTCTCTCTTTTTTTCTCTCTTTATCTCTTCAGGCCACACACACACACACACACACACATGCATGCAGACAGTGTAGAAAGCTGTCCAGGAGGGCATGTTTCTCTCCGATGAGGATCAAAGCTGAGCTCATAACCCAGATGGTCACAGGATGGGTGAATAAAAACAGATTTTTGTCATATTGAAGCATCTAGTTTGCAATTTGATTCTACTTACAAAACATGTGCCGACTGTTATTTGTCTTGATCAAATGTTCCATGAGACTAGACCTTTCTTTTTCTTCCCCTCACGCTTGGTTCATCCATTTGCAGTTCCTTCCCTAGCTCCGGGATCCGTATCGTGGCTGTTGTTCTCATTGGCGTCGCTCATCTTCTTTAAGCCCTGTCACTTGTCCCAGAGACTCAATCGGCTCCACACTGGTTTATAGTGTGCTGCTCCACAGCTGGCATGGATCTCGTCTTCTTTGATTTCCCACTTACTACCACGTACTGTACATACTGTACACACATCACTGACGCATTAAAGGGGACATACCATGCTAATTGTCAGGTTCATGCTTGTATTTTGGGTTTCTACGAGAACACGATCACACGCTTTAATTTAAAGTGTGTGTGTGTGTGTGTGTGTGTGTGTGTGTGTGTGTGTGTGTGTGTGTGTGTGAGAGACGTATTACATGATCTCAAAACGCCGAGACATGAGGAAGAGAGAGCGCAGAGCATGAACCCGAGAGCAAAGGTTTTCCCATGTGTCTGCGTCTCTTAACTTCATGCGGCCTCTCGTATGCCGGGCCGTCGCATTGGGGGGACATCAGACTGAATCGTGGGAGGCACGGCAGGCGCTTCAAACCGACAGATGACCTAGAAATATACAGTAGCACCGAGGGCATTTAAATCCTGTCGGACAGCAATCCTGATTTGGAGCAAAAACTCCATGTTTATTGTATTTTTTTAAACTGCAGACTCAGCTTAATTTCTCTGAAAACAGGCAACTCTAGCACAATGAATTAGCACAAAAACAATGGAAAGGGCAAGGGTAAAGTGTTAATGAGTTCAGACTACAGTGCCCGCTAAGTACAACGTAAGAGGTCGATGCCTTGATTCACAGTGGAAAAGTAAACACTGGCAGTAATATTCAGTAAACAAAAAAAGCCCTTTAAACCCAGAAAATATGGGGGGGTGGAGGGGGGGGACATGGCGTTCTTGTCTGTTTACACGGTTGTCAGACGAGGTATTGTTCCCCTTTTGGCTTCACTCCTGGGTCCATTCTTCATGCGTATTATCCGGATTAGAACGCTGATGATTTGTAACAAGTCTGGGGATTTTTGGGGTTCTTCAAGATCTGGTTCTAAATTAATCTGGATCAACAAGTCCTGAAGACCAAACCTGCAAAAGTGCAGGCTTATTGACAGTTACCCACATCATGACGGACACCTTCAACTGTGAACCGCCCATGAACTCGTTTCCAGGCACAATTGAGGTTTGCCTTCCCGGTTATGATTTTAGATCAGAAAACACCAGCCGGTTATCGTCTGTTGATTTAATGAACACAATGTGAGTCCCATAATGAAGAGTTGCCCTATCTGTATCTTTTCCAGGAGAAAATATAACACAAAACACAAGCGTGTCCTCTGAAGGTTCGGGTTAGAATCCCGATTCCGACCGATGGAGGGCGGTGTATCCGTTTACAGTGCAGCCAAACAAACACCCACCTAATTTAATTCACACGCAGGCGTGTTAGCATTCAGCCAGCTTACGTTTGTTTCTGACTCGAGGGCCTCACTTTAAAATGCCCTTCCTTTCCGTTTAGTGTCGATGGAGACACGAGCGTCACTCCCGAGATTCAATCACTCGTATTTGTGGACTTTGTTCTGTTAAGTGGACCGAATTGGAGATTTTAAAAAAGCAATCCTTTTTTTTTTACGTTCGTTGCCCTTGTGAATTTAGCATTCCCTCCTTGTCTGAGTTGCCCATCTCCTTCCCTCCATGGCCACCGCTAAAGACTCTGGGGGAGGGGGAGGAAGGACCGTCTTGCTTGATTGGCTGATGAGATGTCTGGTTAGAGTCTTTTTGTCTGAAGAGGCGGCGAGCGGGTGAGAGCGAGTGCCGTCTGAGCGTCAAGTGAGGAGGCTCTCGTATGCACTCCCACGCTCCTCAAAAGCAGTAATGAGAGAAGTGCGAGCCGTCGGGGTGCCCGGGCATTGATATATTGTGGGATTTATTCATTTATTTCGTTCCCCCGTCAGCCTTCGAGCCAGCGCAGCGGCGTGGCGTTTATGCATCACGACTCAGGAGTTGGTGGAGGAGGCGACACACGTGCACATGGAGTGAGAGTATAATAGCGGCTCGTGTTGAACCATCGTGGATTTATAGCGGAGCGGGCTTTATCGCGGTGAGGTGCGCGGGAGCAACGCGCACACACGGACACACACACACGGACACACAAACACGGACACACACACACGGACACACACACACGGACACACACACACGGACACACAAACACGGACACACACACACGGACACACACACACGGACACACACACACGGACACACACAGACACACAAACACGGACACACACAGACACACGGACACACACACACAGACACACACGGACACACACACAGACACACACACGGACACACAGACACAAGGACACACACAGACACACGGACACACACAGACACGGACACACACACACAGACACACACGGACACACACACACGGACACACATGGACAGACACACACACACGGACACACATGGACACACACACAGACACACACGGACACACACTCTGAAGTGTGTAAGTGGTTCTGCCCCAGCAGTTCTAAACAAGGTCAACGGTCCACAGTTATGGACAGTAAATAGAGCAGAGCACTACCTGTAAATAACCAACAACACAGCCTCATAAATCTTCTATGTGTGTGTGTGTGTGCAAACATGTCTTTCTCATACTCCCACATATGAACCCGAGCCGTGAGCCAGAAGTAGTGGTGCAACGAATAATACAACTCTAGTTGGGATCTGATCTCTTTTTTTTCCACCGATACTAATTGATGATCATTGATTGTTGTTTGATTATAGCAGCTGTTCTACAAGGCTCCACACTTCTTTTTGTGTGTGTGTGCGCTTTCACTGCGCTGATACATTTAAATCAGTCCGTATGTGTGTGTGCGTGTGTGTGTGTGTGTGTGTGTGTGTGTGCGTGCGTGTTGTGCGTGTGTGCGTGCGTGTGCGTGGGTGTGCGTGTGCGTGCGTGTGTGTGTGTGTGTGCGTGCGTGTGTGTGTGTGTGTGTGTGTGTGTGTGTGTGTGTGTGTGTGTGTGTGGCCTTATTAGATGCCACAGGGAGGTGCCCATCCGTTCTATCCAGGCTGCTCACCGCCCGTGCGGGTCAGGCGGCCATATGTGCGCACAGTTAACTCTGGCATGGGGCCAGCGACCTGACCGAGGTGGGCTCGCCCAATGGCACGGAAAATCCGAAGGGCAGCCACGAGCAGGAAGCGTTCACACAGGATATTTGCCGGTGAGGGCGTCTCGTGTATTCCGCAGAGTTTCCTGTGTTTGAGCTCAGAAACATTCACACTCCACTTGCTCCCCACTGTTAGCATTTCTACTGCTAACATTTGAGCTGGCGTGTGTGTGTGTGTGTGTGTGTGTGTGTGTGTGTGTGTGTGTGTGTGTGTGTGTGTGTGTGTGTGTGTGTGTGTGTGTGTGTGTGTGTGTGTGTGTGTGTGTGTGTGTGTGTGTGTGTGTGTGTGTGTGTGTGTGTGGACAGGGTTTAAAAACAAAAGATGAGGGGAGAAAACAAATTGCGAGCCCGGCCGTGGAGTGCTCGATATCACTGGCCCCTCATTTTTCTGACACATGATTTATCACGGATGACGGAGGTTGCCTGGCGGCTCTCTGATCTGGCACAGTCGGGTTGCTATGGTGACACCAAGCCAGCGTTTATCACCTGCTGGGGATGCTGGGTCACACCTGGAGAGCTGACTACCCGCACGTGTTCACACAGACAGAAATATCAAAATAAGAAACCCAATGCAGCTCCAGGATTTTATTTGAACTCTTTTGTTAAGCTGAATGAGAATGCATAGTTTTATGCATTTAAAAATGTTGAGTTGATATGGCAAGTCAGAGCTGGAAAGGAATAAACTCATCTCCGCCTAGTTTAAATCTCCGAAGTCCATTCGAAAGGAGCTTTTGGGTGATGAAAATGTATTTTTGAACATTTGCGGATGTTTTGGCATTCGATGTTTTCAGATCAGTGGGAAGAATAACTTTGTCAAAAGAAATCCTCACAAAATCCAAATGTATCCCTCTGACAAGTTTGTGTGCCAAGGAGCTCCATTGTTGCCCACAAACTCTGTGTTTCTTCACACACACGGGTTTGTTGTTACTCAATCCCACTTACACCGTCTTGCTGCCAGAAAAACCCGGTCGTGCACCAAATATGTATTCATCCGCGGGTGAAAATAGTCCCCAACAAATGCACCATGTCGTTGCACGTCTCTGCCTTGACTTTGTATGTAAAGTGTGTGTGAACGCACTCAACTAATCTAAAAACATAAAAGGTAGGCAGTTAGGAAAGGCAGGTTCTGTTTGGAATTGCTAATGACATGGAGTAGGTTGTTGGTGGTAGCAGGTGTGCGTGTGTGTGTGTGTGCACGTACACGTGTGTGTCCGGCTTTGCCCCGTCACTTTGTATTTAGTGACCCTGACGTCCCCCCTGCTGCAAGTCTCAGGAAGTGACGGAGCCCAAAGGCTTTTTTCTATTTTCTTTTAGTTCAAACTGAGGTCTTTGTAAAAAACAACAACAACAAAAAAATAGCTGTTGTTTTTTGTAAGCACTTGCAGGCAGTCTCAACCAGCATTAGTTCTGCTGTGTTCACCTCTGCCTTTAAAATACCACATTAATGATTTGGCAGCGGTCGCGATATTGCACCACATCCCTGCATTAATAACATAAGTGGAACGTGATGAGAGCCTTGCAGGGTACAATATTAATGTGTGTGCCTCTGCCCGAGGTGATTGCAACAATACGGTGTTCATTTTTCATGCGTCATGGGAGACTGTGAAAGCACTCGCCCCAGCGAGACACGGGCTAAAGGTTAGACGAAAGTGATTCAAACATTTAATTATTCATCATCTGATGCAATTAGCTGCATTATACATACATTGTGTGCACTTCTCAGCTCGGGAGCTACATGAGATAATTAGCAAGTTATTAATATCAAATGCACTTTTTGTTGACAGCGAACCTGCACGAGAATTAGATTTAGATTTGATTTTACTTTATTCATCCCCAGGGCAAAATGTCTTGAAGCAGCAACAAATATACAATACAATAAAATAGCAGGCCATATTACATTTAAGAATTTAAATAATAAAGGAAATGAAAATGAAAAAATTAAATAAAAAAGAAAGCATATACAGTGTATCTAAAGTATAAAGTGACAGCAGTGCAAGGGTTATTGATGTTCTGGATCTGGCCAGAGGTGATTTATTATAAAGTCTAATAGCAGTGGGCAGGAATGTTCTCCTGTATCATGAATGTTCTCCTGTATCAGGAATGTTCTCCTGTATCAAAATGTTCTCCTGTATCAGGAATGTTCTCCTGTATCATGAATGTTCTCCTGTATCAGGAATGTTCTCCTGTATCAAAATGTTTTCCTGTATCATGAATGTTCTCCTGTATCAGGAATGTTCTCCTGTATCAAAATGTTCTCCTGTATCAGGAATGTTCTCCTGTATCAGGAATGTTCTCCTGTATCAAAATGTTCTCCTGTATCAGGAATGTTCTCCTGTATCAAAATGTTCTCCTGTATCATGAATGTTCTCCTGTATCATGAATGTTCTCCTGTATCAGGAATGTTCTCCTGTATCAAAATGTTCTCCTGTATCAGGAATGTTCTCCTGTATCAAAATGTTCTCCTGTATCATGAATGTTCTCCTGTATCAGGAATGTTCTCCTGTATCAGGAATGTTCTCCTCTATCTGTCCTAATATATTGGATCTTTGTGCGTGGTCAGGTAGCTTCTTTTTTTTAAGTTACGGAATCTCAACTATTTACTGTCTTCTTGTTACTCAGCTAAATAATTGTCCATCTCAGTGTTCCAGTAGCTCATGGAAGTGTTCATATGTAGATTTTAACAAGCAGTTTATTCCCATCTACGAGCTAGAACTTAATAATCATCGGCAGCAGCGATTGGTAATCATCCATTCATTTTGCCTGCATGATAATGTTGAGTAAAACAAAATCTCTTTAAAGCCATTGTGTAACTACCTTTTTGCTTTAAAGGAACGTATTTGAGGAACCAGAGTCATCGACTTCACGAAGCACTTGACTTGTTTCCTAGTTTATTTCCGCCAACCAAAGCGGAAATAAACGTCATGAGAAAAGCGTCAATAAAGACATGAGGTTAAGATAAGAGCTGTAAATATCTCCTTCCCCTCCTAATATTTACAGCTCTTATCTTAACCTCATGTCTTTATTGATCCGAGAAGCCCCAGGCCTATTTGAGGATTATTTTGAATTGGATTTACACACACACACACATACAAATAAACACAAATAAAAACCCACAAAATAATTTCCTACCCATCATTAACGTTGTATAAATGTGTCCATCCTCACAACTCCTTCATGATTGTAGTGCTGTCACTTGTTGTAAATACCATGCAGGACGCTACTTAAAGGGATACTACGTCCCTATTTTCCCGTGTGTTTGTGTCTGAGTGACTGAAAGGGACCTCAATTTCTGTAATTGGTCTAGTATTGTAGGAGAACGCTGCAGACGGGAGCTGCTAAATGGGCTGCGATGTAATCGCCCGATGAAATTCCTCACCGTCATGCACGTCCATGAAAAGAGCTTATTGTTGCCACTTACCGGTTCAGATTGCAACATTATGGAGATAACTTTCCAGAGAAATAACACTGTATTCTTTACCTTTCACTTTGTTTTTACCCTTTGAAGGTATAGGAAACTCAAAGTCCTGACTTCAACTGTATTCCCATGATCAGGCACTGTGTTTTAAAATATGTTTTTTTTTAAATAATTTCACATGGACATTGCCTTCGGTGTGTAATTGTCTTTCAGCTAATTATAATTGGGAGGAGGTGACTTTGAGGTGACTTTGTCAATACTATCACAAACCGAACTGGAACTTACTTTTATTTATTTTTTGTCAAAAAAACCTCTACGGAAATTATTCCAAGAGGGGAAGACAATCCATATTTGTGTGCAGCGTGTTGTTTTTCCAGCAAATCGATTGCGCGAATACGATGATCCACACGGAGTGAAAGACGCTCTCTGAATCGACCCAGTGTTTCTGCCGCTTATTGGGTTGAACGAGGTTGACGCTGCCTATTTTTATTTCTGGTTGTTCTGCCTCGAGCCCCCTGAGGTGATCGCTGTGAGGCAAGTAACTTAAGCCATGTGGATTTGTTGTTTGGATTTTATTTTCCTCTAACATGAACAAACACAAACAAACATTCTCGGTGTCTGGAAAAGGCTTAACTTTAACTTTAACTGCCAATGTTTTCCAATGTTTATATATATATATATATATATATATATATATATATATATATATATATATATATATAAAACACAATTATATAAGGATATATTGTATTGTCTTTCCCTTAACCTAACCCTACTCAAACTTCCCCCATCACCTCAAAAAATAACTTCTCAGCCCGTTCATATAGTTCTCAACCCTAAGCACCAACTCCTGGAGAGGTAGAAAGGTAGAAGTGGAGGGATTAGTTTTAAGCCCGGAGTGCTCCAACTGTTGCCACTTAGCAGCCATGAAGTGAACAAGCTCTTCAGCGGCACGCGACAGATGTGAGCCCAAGAGAGTTATTGGACAATTCTGCAAACTTAAAAGACAATGTTTTTTTTGCTAACGTCCAATCCTAGCGTTTGTACAATGGTATGACTCAAGCACATAGTCTCGAGGGAAGGCGTAGTGCTGAGGCTGTGAATTCAAACAAAACTACTTTGTTCATTTGAGGCGACAAAACCACTTGGTGAAGGTTTTTTGTAATAGACCATTGTTCGAAATAAGAACTTAAATGGTTTACAAATGGAAGCACGGTTGCGGCTTCAAACGCCCGGTTAACCTGGTTGTGTCTAGGTAGCAGAAATCACTTGGTTAAGTTTAGACAACCTTCATTGTTTTGGTTAAAATAAGGACCGTTGTAAATTAAGTTGCGTACCTAAGTTAAGAAGTGAACGGTTGACACAGGGACACACATTTGTCCTAATTAAAGTAAGTCATGAGGTTTGGAATCGTCCAATGTGAACATCATCCCAAGAATACTGCTGGAAGCGTAGCTAAGGTCACCAAGAGGTTTTACATTTTAAGCTTCATAAAAAAGGTCTGGTTTATTGCGGGCCGGTTTGATTGAATTGCACAGGTGTTCGTAATAAACTGCACACACTGACGTAGAAAGGCACACACGCCAGACGCGGATTATGCTATCGGATGTATCCCTCGGCCAGTGGTTTGCTTGACGACAACATGTGGCGCTGCTTAACCGGCAGTCGGCTCGGCGGCGGCGGCGCAGGAGAGACGGGGAGGGAATGAAAGGACAACAAGGCAGACAGCCAGGGACAGGGGAGGGGATTGTGTTCGCTTTATCCATGTTTGCTCAGTTTAGCGCAGGGCAAATATTAGCCAGTGTGCTCTGCTGCCGTTCTTCTCTGCTGGGCTCCAACCTCACACCCCTGCCTGCAGAGGCTGAGAGGGAAAAAGAGGACAGGGAGATGGGTGGGGGTGGGTTTAATGATGAAGAAACGGTTCTCAGGGTAACAGATGGAGAGATGGAACAGAGACCAAATGATGGCAGAGAATAAAGAGAGTAAGAGAAAGTTGGAGGTATCCGCCTTGTAGTGATGCACGGTGTTTCATACAGCTGAATTCTATGGTACATGTCTTCATAAGCAGAGCCTGGCACACTCCTTTTCAGAAAACTTTTCTTTAACACGCCGACAGAGATGCACTGTTTAGGTCCATCCAAAGCGCTGTTGCTGTTTTCAATCGAATGAGGTTTGGAACCGCAGAGGAGTGAAGAGAGGTAGAGAAATACAAAGCTAAACAGGCTCTGTGTTTTTTCTCTGTTCTGCTGTTCTGACGAGAGAGAGGGAGAGAGAGCAGTGGAAAAGCAAAACCCAGGCTGCGAGGACAGACAGTGGAGAAGAACAGAGAAAACAATGGAGACCGAAAGCACTTTTCTCTTGATTTTGTCCGAAGGTCACAGTCATTCCTTTCAATTTGGTGCCAGCTGCCTGCCTGAACAGAGAGGAACGGGGCCGCTCCAGAACACGCACCAAAACAAACAGTAATGCACATGTCTCGCCCGTAACGACACACAAAGTCCCACAATTTGTAAAAAGCATCCACCAAAAGAAACAGAAAAATGTGCAGGCTGAAAAATGAAAAGAGGAGTCACCTCCCGCCTCGGCCCCTGTACCGTAGAGGAGCAGAGAGGAGCTGCTGGTTTCATTGGGACTGAGGCTCAGACTGGTGCAAATGAAATGCAGTCTTGCTACGGGTTTTCGGGTCTGCGTGTTAATATGTTTACCACCCGAGTCCATTAAGGTGGATTCGGCTACGATTAGGCGGTGCATCTTAATTATCACAGAATACCGATGCGTTTTTTGGGGCCACCTTTTGGGGCATAAAGTGCTTTCTTTGGCTGCCAGTTTACTCGTGTTCTCTGTCTGTTTTGGTCACGTCATTTTGGACCAGTCCTAATTATCCTCGGGTGCATTCGGGGACATTGCCGGAACTCAGTGGCGGGTCGTGCATTTCGGACCCAGGCCTTCTGTGCCGTCTCGACTAGAGCTTTACACCCTAAACACCTCATTATGACGCCACAGCTACAGGTTATTATTTGTTTCGTGTAAACACCTCATATTTGACAAGTGAAATAAAATGTTACATGAAGCACAACACATACAAATACACTAACTGCAGAGTGCAGATCCATAAATACGCACATGACGGGATGCTGCGTCATTAACGGACAATGCATAGTCACATCAACGTAATTAACACAAGGACAAGAACAAATTCTTAAAAGAACCAGTCATATTTATTCATAATAAAACATGACGAAAAAAATCAACAAAACAGGGGGACTAAAACACTACGCTGAAAATAACGAGGCATTCAAATATTATTAACATCAGAAGTAACAATATTAATTAATGATATAATAAAAACAACACCATAGACACATTAACACTACTGCAGATGTAAAAAAATTTAAAAAGCAGTGACCTCACCAGATGCTCACTTCATTCTGTTTAAGCCTTCAGAGAAGGCTTTGAAGGCCCTGTCGGCCCTCCGCTGTCGGAACTGTTCTTTGTGATTTTAGAGCAGATTTCTTTCATTTTTCTCGTTTTCTTTTCAGCACAATGGTTTTTAAATTTAATTTCAGAGCTTTTCAATGCCTGTCTCAGTTTAGAAATCCTGGACCCAAGAAGAACACGAAATTGGGGAAATTGCGCTTCAATCTTAGAAAACCAAATGCAGCACTTTGTTTTGCACACGGATCCAGTAACATTCACATGCAATACATAATGTTGGAATACAATGTCATTTGGAAGTCATGAAGGCATGTATTGATCCAGAAAGTACTCGGAGAACATCTTTCTCAATTTAGTGGCACGTTAGCACTGTTTCATTCTTAAAACATAAGCTGTCTTTTATTTATCAAGGTCTTAATAAGGATAAACGGCACGCTGAAGATTTACTTTGAAATGTATTCATGCATTCATACAGGGTTTTTTTGGGCCTAATTCCAGCATCAAATTTTAAAAAAAACAGCGCCACAGTATTAACCCATCCAATGTCAGAAAGGATTATTATTGTACAAAGCCACCAAACAAAAGACAGATTATAGTCAAGGACTCCGGTATCTCATTTCACAGTGTGCTGACGAGGTTTATGCCGGAATGATCTCCAGACCTATTTAGTTTTTGACTTGATGCACCTCCATCTTTCTCTCAGAGCACTCGGCGTGTGGATCAATTGGATTCTACCGAAAAGCCATGTGAGCAACTCCAGTCAGCACAGTAATGAACCTCTGGGGAGGGAAAGAGCTGATGAGGAGGGCAGGCAGATCGGAGCATGGAGAAAGTAGAGAAGAAGCAAAGGATAGGTAAAAAGCAGAGAGTGAGCGCAGAAATAATGGAGGACATGTGGAGGTGAGGCGGGAGCTATTCCCTGCAGGAGAAAGTGAAATATTGGGTTTTGAAGCCTTAATTGTTGCAAGAGGCAGCGAAGACTAAATCGAGAATACGGCTCGACTTTATTAGTAACTGCAAAAAAGAAAAAAAGGAGTTGTTGGCAACAAATCAGGGGTCTGGAACTGGGCTAGAATATCAACACAAAGTAGCACTAAGGAACACTGTATTCTGTTCTTAATAATATAACGGCGATGAAATGTCATCCATCATCAGTTATTGCTCCACTTTGTCCCCAGAAAGGTATTCAGTATAATTATGTTTGGTGACAAGTGTGCTGTGTGGTGACCTGATGAAGGATGTTGTGAAGCTGGTAGAAGCAAAGGATAATTGAATGCAAAATATGAGCCAAAAAGAGTAAAACGATGTTTCATCATATCCTTGTAGCTCAATTGCTCCGACATTCCTCATACATTGTGTGCTTGGTGTATCCTGCTATTCCTCTTCTCTCCACTGGCTCCTCCATAACATGTCTGCTTAGTGACTTGCAGAGGCCTTTGACACGAAACATCTTTGCTCTTTGAAACGTTCAGGTCTCACTTTGTGCATCGATTTAATCGGTCTCAACACATGTCTTGACAGGAGGAGAGTCAGAGATGTGAGGGATGGTTCTATTTTAGTGCTGAGCATATTCCCTTAATATCAACTCTCTATTGTATTCATTTCTTCTGCGATAAGGCGGTGAACAGCAGGCTGGCAACACTTGATGGGTGTTTGATTCTCAAGCTGGCGATTGATGCCTTCACAGATTTTGAACGATACTGCTCATATATAACATGTACTGTAGGTCGCTGCTTCCCTGCTGGATCAGGACAGCGTTTATTAAAGCTGCTCGATATGTTTCTATGAACATGGATTTAATTACTATATATTTATGTGAAAGATGTTAAAAGCCTGGTGTGTCTCAAACAGACAATAAAGGGTGCCTCGGTGCTTCGGTGTCAGACAACGAGGGCCCCTGACCAAGCGTTGGTACAGGTTACTGTGTGCTACCTGCTCAGCACCAAACAGCATATAGATATGTTAGCGACTAGCTAGTGAAGGAATTGGAGGAAACCAAAACCGAGCAAAAAACTAGTGTGACTTTTGGATTTAATTTAAAGACCAAGAACAGAACTTCCAACATGCTAATATTGCTGCTTGTCTGATGCATGTGAAAACAGGCAGCAGTTAACATGTTAACTTAATAACTTAATGTCAATTTTGTGACAACTTACTGCCGGCAAGAATCCCAAAATGAATGCAGGTTTAAGCATTCCTTTCAGTACAATCGCTGCACTCAGTGGATCCGCTCAAAGCAATTATGTGTGATGCTTGAAGTAGAGATCAACTTGATGTAATTATGAACATTCACACATAAATGTGTACGCTCAAATGCCAACGATAGACTGTGCAGGGTTTTCAATTGTTCGTCAGACACAAAGCAGCAACACCCCACTGCGCGCTTTGTGCGATCAGCTGGATCCCAGCCGCCAGGAAATGGTGTGCGTGTGTGCGTGTGTGCGTGCGTGTGTGCGTGTGTGTGTGTGCGTGTGTGCGTGCGTGTGCGTGCGTGCGTGCGTGCGTGCGTGTGTGTGGCCGGGCTTAGCATAACCTAGCTAAAGGACGTCCTCATATATAAATGAATATAGGCGGGATTCAAACCTCCAGTCCTGGCATCATTGTGCTAAAGGACACTACCCATCAGTAGGCTGAGTGGTGCAGATTCGTGCTGGAGTCATCTCCGCGTGTATGTTTGTGTTCTTTTCTGACACTAAGTGAATGAGGAGTGTTGGTGCTAGGTGACAACATAATCAGGATTATGGAGGGTGATGTTTCGGCTGATTTATATTTCTCCCTCTCCGTCTTTAGCTGCTTCCCTCTGCTGTATTTCGGCTCGCTGCCATCTGTGTGTGTGTATGTGCGTGCGTGTGTGTGTGTGCGTGTGTGTGTGTGTGTGTGTGTGTGACATGACAAAATGACATGACATGTATTGTGCGCTCGCGTGTGTGTGCGTACGTTCGTGCATGTGTGTTTATGTACTCCGGGACAAATGGGTAAGCCCAGCGTGAGTCATGTTGGATGGGAGATTCACACACACGTAAAGAGTAGCTGTGACCACGGTCGCAAAGAAGAGAACCAGTTGGGGGAGAGAAAGGGAGATAAAGTGCTATTAAGATGAGGAGATTGGGTGGGTGGCTGGGTGGTGGGGTGGGGAGCGCAACTTTCTCAAGGTGACTGCTAAAGATCGTGGCAAGCACATACAAATGAGTTGGCTGAGCGGAATATGAGAGAAACCAAGCGCATCCTCTCTGGAAACCATTTTGTTGCCTCTTTTTCCCCCGTCCCCCAAATCGAAGCAGCACACTCTCCCTCTGTGTGTGTGTGTGTGTGTGTGTGTGTGTGTGTGTGTGTGTGAGCACTAGATAACTAACAGAAAAGTGACTTTCAGTGTTCCTCCCCTTCTTGTCACACACACTCTGAAGGCGCTGGGTGAGCGGACAATGGGAGGGTTTAGCCAGTGAGGAGCCGGCGTGTTATGCAACAGCCTATTGCTTCTTACATAACGCTGCAGTTTCAGAGTGGAAGATTAGCCCCGCTACACTGTCCTCCTTGTAGCAGATGCCACAGACGATCTCCTCTCGCAGGCATCAGGCGCACATGTCGACACGCTGATTAGCCGTAGAGAGCCAGAATTACCCGCGGAAAGGGGAGATGCAGAGATAACGTGTGATGTCGTATCTGGCTCACTTGCACAAGCCTGAGAGAGAGAGAGAGGAAAAAGTACTCCCCAATATAAATCTGTAACTGCAAATCGCACATCAATTTCAGCATTGAAAGTTTAAATGCTTGCACAAGCGGTATGAAATATTAAGCTTCCTTAACACCACGTGGGACTGTCAAACGTGTGTGTGTGTGTGTGTGTGTGTGGGAGGGGGATTGATTGCTTTTCGTTGGGCATCCAGTAAAAACTTATTTATCAGTCATTTCTCTGTCCATGCCGCTCCACTGCCTGATTCATAAGCTAATAAATACTGCAGCTCCGCATACTTACACTGGTACGTCAAGTTAGGCTCAAGCAGATACAGGCTGTGATAGATCATTATTGGGGAAATGAGAAAGAGGCAGATGAATAGATTGCATTCCCACAGCCCGCGGGGCTATTAAAATGAAATCTGTCAAACCAAATCATAGGCATCAGCATATCCCCGATCTGGTCAGCCAACGCTTTCCTGCAGCCGCTTTCTGGAGGTGCGTCGATGCAGCAGAAATGCAAAACCCCTCGACTGATTTTAATAACCGTCTCTGTCAAGAGTGAACCGATGAATGCACCCTCCAGTCCACCCAGCAGTCGCCTCTCTGTTGTTCCTCCGTTGTTGCCTCTCTCTCTCTCTCTCTCTCGCTCTAATCCGCCTGTTTGGCGCCTCGTGTATCAGATCTGAGAGGGAAACCAGGGAGGAAAATAGCAGCTGGATCAAGAAGGAGCCGCGAGTGTGTGGAGGTGAAGCTGAAGGGCTGCTGGAGAAGAATCGTAATTGAGCTGTCTGTAAAGACATGAAACCAAGAATTAAAAATCCTTCAAAAAGGCATCCTCCCTTTGTCTGTACCCCCCCCCCCCCCCCCCCCCCCCCTACACACACACACACACACACACACTTAATTGACTACCAGTGTGTGCTTAGAAGAGCGAGCGGGATCTCGACGTCTTCAAAAGGAGCTTTGATCTCGGAGCACCTTGAGGCCCTGGAGGATCATCAAGGTTCCCTCTGTCCTTTTTATCGCACAGTGTTTCTGTCGGCCTCTCGCCGCTCCTCCTCCTCTTCCTCCGCCTCCTCCCTCTTCCTCTTTCTGCTCGGCTCGATCAGCGAGAGCTCTCTGAGGCTGATAACTCTGCAGCCACGTTCTGGCGCCGCCTCATTCCCATTCGGCAAACGGCGCCCGCCTCGTTCGCTTGCAAGGTCATGTTGAAATACGCTCCTTCTCATCGGCGGCTGCTGCACAGAATTACCAAGCCGACGATCTTTGTCTTTGAGAAAGAGGGAAGGAGGGACTAATTAGGGGATTACACTAACTTTTCTTTTCTTTCTTTTTGGCAGCTAAACTGTGTGAGAAGCCGATCGGCAGATTCTGCTCTGTGTGTACCAAGATCTTAGATATTTGACGAGGACAGCAAGTTTGTACTTCCAATAATGTTCAAGAGGGTTCAAGAAAAAACTCAAAAAACTTTTGGTTGAAGTTTTTCTTCCAGTGTGTCGGCGTTTTCCCCCGACCCCCTACCATTGGAGATCTTTGATTGTTTCATTGAACTCAGTCTTCTTCAGGCACTACAGGTTTAAATCGTATGCAATTGAAAAGTATCACATCATGTGTCATAAAGCAGAGCTCTTATTTACGACCACTGATTGACCCACTGAGTGAAAAGTAAGATGAGCTAACCTCTGGAAGAAAAAAAAAGAGCCAGGACGTTCTTCCTCCTGACATTAGCCGACAGCTGAAGCAGATTAAGGGCTCGTAAGCAGCAGTTTAGAAGCGGTGGTGTTTAAAGAGCAGCCAGGGCTCATTGTCGGTTACCTACCGGTCCCTTCATTTCAATGTTGCAGGCTTGACTGCTCCTAGTCATTCAAGGAGGGCTTTTTTCTCCTTCTGTTTCCAGAGATATGTTCGCTTCAGGGAAATGGCCATTAAAATGTCATTACTGCTCCACTAAAATAATTTTTTGAAAAGCACTGGTTCCCAGCGGCTTCCCGTCGTAATGGACTCGATACAATCCCTCAGCGCCGGGAAGAACCCTAATGTTGCGGAACACAAATGCTAATCTCTCTGTAAATATCACTCAAATTCACTCTCCCTTCTGCTTTTCAGTCATAACAGCGTGGACTCATTCTGCTTTGCCCTGGCAAAATGAATTAATTCTCCAGGCAAAGGTGTTATGATTATCCCAAGCTTCCTGCTGTGTGGGAGGTAATGGAGATGATTCTGGTATTTCCACTCGATTCAAAAGGCTTTTCCCATATTTTTGGGGGGCTCTTTTCTGCGGCATCTCAAAGGTATCGGTGATTACATTTTCATTCGCTAATCACTCTCTGACGGTATTCATATTTGTGTCTTCGGGTCAATATCGGATTCCGGCATGTGCGGCAGGGTGAGCGGGCGCAGGGACTGCAGCGGTCAGTCCATAACATGAAGCAATTGATTAAGTGCCCAAGGAGCTGGAAGCACTTTGCCATCGGAGACGCTGCAGAATGAGATCATCTGTTGAGCAGTCCATCAAGCTCCCACTCTGAGGAGTGCATCCTGGTCTAACTTACTTCACGTGGGGGAGTCTGTTTCCTGCTTCCACATTGGTTGCCCACATTGTGTCTTATATTCAGCCCATCTCTAGCGCATTAATCACAGGCCCACTCGCACCGCCGTTTGAGCGTGCTCAATTAACACCCAAATTGAGGTTGTCATCAGTGCGTGGCCATACTGGGGCCCTTGCCTGAGTACGGTGCCCACTCTATACAGCACCGAGTGGTGGTTAGGATGCACATACATTTGGCTGTGATTATACCGCTCATTAACTTACTGTACAACCTCTGCACTTATTTACTCAATTAACTTGCCATTTTAAGTTACGTTAACATTGGCACGTACTATTTTCCTTTTTTAAATACTTAATCGGACATGAATAATGGAAAAACCGCTGCGAGCAAAAAGCCTGACGTTCACCTCTGAAGGTGGAGAAATAAATGCGCATTGCTAATGAGATAATGGGATCAATGAAGGTGTTGCTGCAGTGGGCAGATAGAAGTGTGCACATGTGCACCCCCTGTGCAAATGAGCTTGACCTGGAGTGACAAACAGGAAGTGTTCCTGCCAATGGGGTGGGGCTGCAGGGGAGTTATTGTTCTGGATCGTATGGCAGTGCAGAACAAAACTGCAACAGAAGATTTACTGCCAGGCCAGAGAATTAGTCTGTAATGGTGCTGTCAGGTATGTACTCTGTCTCTCTCCCTCTCTCTCTCAGTGTTCTCTGCCTCTCTGGCAGACTGTAACTTCATAAATGACTTTGACCTTTCCATTGGACTGAGGACACAGAGGGAGAGGAGAGAGGGGAGAGATGGCGGGAGATGAGAGTAGAGTAGGCGGTTGACTGTAATAAACTCGAAGCAGTGGGCGGCTGTCAACACTAATAGATGAGCGAGGGGAGGGAGTCAGCGGGTTGATGAATACTAAAGGTGCTTTAACAAGTGCTCTGTTCTTATACCGGGCTGATGTGTTTGAGATATGATGCTTACAGCATCATCAGGCAGCGAGGGCTAAATATACCACAAAAAGTAGAGCTTTGGGCTTAAAGGAAAACCTAGCGATGGGTTGGTTGAACCTTTTACTGAAATCCAAGTTTAGGGGATTTTTTAAAAGGATATGTCTAAAACTCGTTAAGTGCCATTTTTGTTCTTCATGCGGATGCGTTCTTGTCTGACGTTCTCTATTTTCCTCTGTCCACAGGAACGGGGAAAGATCGGCGTGATCTTCAACGTGGGAACGGACGACATCATCATCGAGGAGGGCGCAGTGATGGTGAGCGACGGCAAATACCACGTGGTGCGATTCACGCGGAGTGGCGGCAACGCCACCCTACAGGTGGACAACCAGCCGGTTATCGAACGTTTCCCCTCAGGTAGGAACAGGGGCAATCTATGGGGGATTTGAACCTTTGCAGTATTGAATCGTTAGATAAACGGGGTAACAGAATGGAGAGAGAGACAAAGAGCTTCTGAAAGGGACTGTTCGTTAAGTCAGCTTCCCGTGTATCACGCAATGGGATTTTTCTGGTTTATTCATCACGGCATTCATATTTAGAACGTGCCTGCATTATTCTAGGGGATTATGTTCCGGTCTCAGAGACGGGAAGAGCCGAGCAGCCTTCCCGAGGCAAACAATCTCATCCGTCGAAGAGCATCCAGCTCTCTGCACTTAGTCTACCATTGTAGCTCCGGGAGCTGGGAAAGCCAGCATTGAATTGAGGCCAGCAGAATGCAAATATGGCAGTCGGGAGGCATGGCTGGTGAGCATTTGGGTTGGGGCAGGATACGGTAAAAAAAAAGGCCACCTTTTGGGAAAGTATGCGGAGGTGTTGATCAGTCACGCCTCGGATCCAGACTCGGCATCAACCCGCATACTGACTTAAAACGAGGGCAAACATCCGATGAGTCACTGCTGGGAGTGTGCAAATCCCCCCCACACTTGTTGTTTAACCATAATCACGGTATTCTATTACGGCCTGACTTATGAGGCTATTTTCGGGTTGCGCAGAAGCTCTCAATTAATTTCTCTCTCCATTGTGTTTCCCCCTTTGTTCATGGTTGTTCAAAGGAAGACATGTTGCGGTCCCGTCATGAGTTTGCATTCGGTAAACACCCGGCTAAGCCAGGCTCTGCTGCCTACCAATGGAAATCTAATGACCTATATACAAAAAAATAAGGGTTTTCAAAGCCTTGAAGCTCTGGCACATTCATGAATTTGCAAACCTTTTTTTTTTTATTCTACACGGATGCTGTATCCGATCTCCATCCCTGCTGAAGTCAACGCGTTCCATCTCCGTTGTCTAAACAAACACCGTCCGTGTATCGTCAATGTGGCCCTGATATTGACAGTTGACAGATAGAGCAATGGGACTGTGACATTCTCTGCCACAGCCAGTGAGCCCGTATTTCCTTTGTGCATTCTCTTGCTCATCCGGCCAGACTGAGGGGTTATGCGTCACAGCCAGGAGAGGAAGCGCCCCGTGACAGGTCACTCCTTTCACTGGTTATTATGATGGGAATACAGACGCCTTCTCTTTTTTTCCTCAAAGAGGAGCCTTTCCCCCCGCTTACAATAGCACAAGCCGCTCAGCAAACTGCAGCGAAGTTAACATCGGCAAGTGAATGTCATCATCCAAATCTCTGTTTTGTTTCATCAGGAAACAGTAACGCGCGGCTTATATTGCATTCCCTTTATTCCTCTTCCTTTCCGCCGTCCTCGACGCAGTTGTTGTCTTTGTCAAACATGTCTTTCCTTTTCCTCTTCTTGATCAAGAATTGAAGAGTGTTGTTTTGTTGTTGTTTTATTGAGTTTTTGCGTGTGTCTGCCGGAGGGGAGGGGGGGACTGGAGCCCGTCTGAAGTTTTAGGAGGTTATGGGGACTGAGGAAAGGAAATGTATGAAGGAAAGAGAGCGAGAGAGGGGGTGTTATTGTGGCGTGTAGAATAGATAAGATTCATTTACGTGCGCTAGATACACTCAAACTATTTTTGGGTGCCCGCTTTGAAGGCTCCGGCACACGCTTTGAAGGTTCCTGTTGTCATCGTCATGGGGAAGCAGAGATGTTACACATTAGGAGAGCAAAACCTCGGATGAAAAAAAGGGGAAAGAGTGAGGGGCGGAGCCAGGAGGTGTGTAGAGAGAGAGAGAGAGAGAGAGAGAGAGAGGTAATACTGTGTGGTGGAGAGGAGAAAGAAAGCGGTGGGAGCTCTCTTGTTGAATTAAGTCCCTTTGACCCAGATTGGAGATTTAGGCATCTTCTGATTCTCTAAATGGGACAAAATACTTTATACACGCGACACATGCAGACCTACTCAGTTTTCTTGATCTGGATATTATGCAATATCATCGCCGTGCTGTCTCAGTGGAACACTGAATCTTACAATGTTGATTTAGAGGAAAATTGAACAAGTTGTCATGAAAGAAACCTCCAATGGGACTTTTGTAAAAGTGTTGCAGGTGCCAAAGAATTGTCTGCTTCCTCTAAAAGAACAAGGAACCGCATTTTCCTTTGAAATGTCCCCTCCCTGAAGGGACCCAGATCAGGAAATCTCAAATGCATTAAAAATGGGATTTATCGTCACGTACAGGCCTAGGAACTGTAAAGGTTCCTGTGCCGGGTTATCTTTCTCCATCGGTTTCTGACACATATATTTACACACACTATAATACTGGGACTCGCTTGCATAGAAGTACGGCCCGGGCTTGCCAGCAGCTGGCTGATGAACAGAAGGCCGCTGTGGGGTGATGATTTGGAGAGACAGGATGTTGACAGCGAACGCTGTCATCACGGGTCAGGCCCATTGAACAGCAAAGCAACACGTCTCCTGATGGCCCCACAAAGTGATGTTTGTAGTCCTCAGGGAGTCTGTGTGTGTGTGTCTGTGTGCGACGTGCAACAGTGCACGTATCGCGCACATGTGTGTCTGTGTGTCTGTCTTTTTTTTGCGCGTGTGTGCAAGCAGCCATTTGATGGATGGAGAGCAGACAAAACGTGTCAGAGGAGCGCCCAGCCAGCTAATCCGGTGTGTCAGGTGTCCCTGGCGGGCCCAGCCCACCTCCCACGTTTTCCAAAATGGCAGACGGGCTCAATAACAGCATCCCTGTGTCCCACTGAGCACCTCGAGCCTGGCCACGGATAATAAAAAAAAGGCAGATGTTAGCAGCGGTGCCATACGGGCTGTAATTTCACCCTTTTACTTCCGATTCGCTTTAGTTGCCGGCCGTGTGCTGTGAGGAAAGATAGCAGATATGCGACCGGAGTCATTATTTAGTCTGCAACGGTTTATTTCTGATTTCATCTCCGTTTGGCAAAAGGGGGTACATAGTGTCAACAGAGTGTTATATACTTTAAGAACATGGCCAGTGTCGTCCCCTTTGACCCATACAGTTATCATAGCCATAAACACACAAACATGACGCAGAAGACCTACAACTGTAGGTCTTTATTTTTGTAGGTGAGGCATGGCCAGTATACAGCAACATGTACCTAAAGTGTGCCACTTTAAGCTACTGGTCATAGCAGAGCAAGTAAGATTGTGCCACGAGCGTATTGAATTAAATAATGTTGCGTCTTATTGCCAAAGAATTCAACTTTTCATGTAGAAGTGGAGGAAAGTGTAATGCCTTTTTCAAAAGTTGCACAGTCTGGTTTAATGATCTGACTGGGTATTAAATGCTAGTTCAAAAGATTTTTTTTTTGTTGCTGCTCTGATTTCCCCAGAATGTACTCCACTAATGATGCAGCGGAGACAACGCTGCAACATTTTCTACCTTTTGATTTTCAGTTTCAATATTGCGTAACTTGAAATCCAACAATCCAGCGATATAGATTCAAAAGTATATTTATCTGTACGATAAAAACTCCATAATAGTCAAATACCTGTGCTTCTTAGCGTGAAACTAGCCTCTATGCTCCGGTTTTGTGCTGTTAACACCTTCACTGATCATGGTGTTCACACACTCAGGGTGGAGGTCAGACTTAGTGAGTGGGGGCTGCTACAGCAGTAATCCCCCTTCCTATAAGGAGCCAGTCAGCATTACAGCTCAGCCTCAAAAAGAATGAGAATAGGAGATGAAAGAGCTTTTCAAAGGATGCATGGCTTGTGTGTTTGACTATTTAAGTACAGATGTATGCCTATACATCTGGGAAATATAAATACATGGCCGTACATATGCACCTTTGTTCGAGACAACGTGCACCTGGGAGCATGTATGGGGATGCTGTGCCTGTGCCTTGGCTTGACCCTCCCCCTCCATCTTAGCTTCTCTCTTTTGCAAATCGCCTCACATTAACTCTTTTTGTGATGGCAATCATTTACCACCCGCGGCAGATTATGTTATTACGGGAAGAAAAAAAAGAAAAGGAAATCCATCCATTTCCTGTGCGTTTATGCTACACTTGGCATTTGGGCGTCATTGCGGTGCCCCCAGAGCTTTAGATGATCATCACACATTTTACAACCGTGCTTTTATTGTCACCATGGCCGGGGTATTAGCATATTCTGCCTCCTCGTAACCCCGCCGTTATGACCAATGAGAGCGCACGGCGCGCCGTCTTTCCTCCACTCTTAGCGTTCGGTTCTCTCCGGCAGCAGATCTACCATAGAGCTGTCACTTTGCTTTAGGTTCTAACCGCACTCGAGTAGAATTAGAAAGAGGAAGTGGCAACGGTGGTGTGTGTGTGTGTGGTGTGTGTGTGTGTGTGGGGGGGGGGTCATGGATGGAGGGCACGGTGCGACTGACAGGGGAGATAGAGGAGAAGAGAAGCAATAGTGAAGTGGTTGGGATGCAATCCTGAGAAATGATGGACTGAGGGAGAAGATGACTGAGGAGAGGGAGCAATAGAGAAGGAGAGGCTGGGTGAAAAGAAAAAAAAGAAGATCCGCCGTGCACGCTGGAAGCTAGCTGCTGCCACTGCTGTGATGGATGAGGCTTTGCATGTTACTGAATAATAAGCACTTCACAAATTGGATTGCATCACAGCAAGGAAGATTACATATCAGGCAGTACAGTGTGGTACAGCGTGTGCCCGCCACTCCCACACACACAATGTCGCGATGCACGGTAATAATTCCATAATTACTGCTACCGCTACCACAAAACGACTCGCATCTGAAATGCACCGAGACACGTCGGGGGTTCATTTTTTTTTTTCGAGTGGGCCGGCGCGCCGCCTAATGCTGATGGTGTTTAAAGGAGGAGAAAGAGGACCGACACGCACAGTGCAAAGACGGGGGCTATTGTCAGGCCATGTTTTCATTCTGTCAGGCATTCAGGGGATCCGGCCGACATGAAGGCCGACCATTAGAGACCGAGAAGAAGAGGGGGAACAAGAGAGACTCGTCTTCTCCTCCGTGTCAGCGAGGTCAGCTGCAGCTCCTCCGATCGGAGCTGTTACGGTGTTCCTTCTCCTCGGATGAATGTTCCAAGAAAAAAGGGGTCAGCAAAAGCTCCCGGCCGCCCGATTTCCTTCCTCGTACCCGCTTTTTATCGCGTCTCCACTGTGTAGATATCCATCTTTTGTCTCCGCGACCTCCACGCTCGGGGAGACAGAGAAAAGGGAAACCAATTGTGAATAACCAAGGAAGATAAATGTGAGGAGGGGAGGTTGAGGCAGTCCAGAACCGCTTCCCTGTTGGCAAAAGCAATACGGGAGCACTCAGCGGTGGTAGTTAAAATGCTAAAAGTAGAGCGGAGCAGAACAGGCGAGCGGTGCACTCTGCACAAGCCAACACAGTCAGACAAATGGCTGGAAGCATATGGACTTTAGTCGAGCGTGGACGAGATTTCACTTCACTAGCTCGGGCCTCCGAGCAGGGAGTATGGACGCCGCGCGACGTGACTTCGTCGGTCCACCGAGCAGAAGGCGGTGGATGAGTGCGCGGGGTCATGCGCTGAGCCTCGGAAATCATGTGCTCTGTCTTACTCTTACGGAGGAGCACCTCTAGATACTGTCAGCTCGGCTCAGTCATCCGTTAGCTCGTGCTGCTCTTTGTCTGTGCTTGAGATAATTACAATATGCACTGTTGCAGCAGCACCAGGCAGTAGGATCTAAGTACAGAGCATCCAGCGGGTCGTCGCTACAGCCTGTAATTAAGCCCAGCGCTGGGAGACCATTTTAGAAGCTTAAACAAACATCCACTCCCATTTAAGGGACAAATAAGGGACAAATAATCGTTTTACTCCACGACATGTGTTTGACTGCTACTGTATGAGTATATATCTAATACTATCATCGAAGATGAAACTACCATCAGTATATAAAGTCGTACCAATTAGCTTCACTTCCACCAGCGACCACATTTGACTTTGTATAATGATGCATTGAATTTATATAGTGCTTTTTCATACTCAAAGACCGACCGCTTGTCGAACCTCAGATTCAGGACGAACAGTGCGGATTCCGTCCCGGTCGTGGAACAGTGGACCAGCTCTTTACCCTCGCAAGATTACTGGAGGGGTCCTGGGAGTTTGCCCAACCAGTTTACATGTGCTTTGTAGACCTGGAGAAGGCTTTCGACCGGGTCCCTCGGGGGTTTTTGTGGGGGGTGCTGCGGGAGTATGGGGTGCCGGACCCGTTGGCACGGGCCATCCGGTCTCTGTATGCCTGCAGTAGGAGCTGTGTTCGTCTCCTCGGTAGTAAGTCAGACACGTTCCCGGTGGGTGTTGGCCTCCGCCAGGGCTGCCCTTTATCACCGGTCCTGTTCGTGACCTTCATGGACAGGATATCTAGGCGCAGCCAGGGGGCGGAGAGGATCCGGTTCGGGAGTCTCGGGATCGCCTCTCTGCTGTTTGCGGATGATGTGGTCCTGTTTGCCTCCTCGGACCGTGACCTCCAGCATTCACTGGGGCGTTTTGCAGCCGAGTGCGAAGCGGCAGGGATGAGAGTTAGCACCTCCAAATCTGAGGCCATGGTGCTCTGCCGGAAACCGGCGGATTGCGGAAACCGGCGGATTGCGGAAACCGGCGGATTGCTCCCTACAGTATCTCGGGGTCTTGTTCACGAGTGAGGGTAAGGTGGAGCGGGAGATCGATAGGCGGATCGGTGCGGCTGCAGCAGTAAAACAGGCGCTGTACCGGTCCGTCTTAGTGAAGAGGGAGCTGAGCCGGAAGGCAAAGCTCTCCATTTACTGGTCGGTCTACGTTCCAACCCTCACCTATGGTCACGAACTCTGGGTCGTGACCGAAAGAACGAGATCTCGGATACAAGCGGCCGAAATGAGCTTCCTCCGTAGGGTGGCCGGGCTCAGCCTTAGAGATAGGGTAAGGAGCTCGGACATCAGGGGGGAGCTTGGAATCGAGTCGCTGCTCCTTCGTGTCGAAAGGAGTCAGCTGAGGTGGTTCGGGCATCTAGTTAGGATGCCTCCTGGACGCCTCCCATTAGAGGTTTTCCGGGCACGTCCAACTGGTAGGAGGCCCCGGGGAAGACCGAGGACACGCTGGAGGGATTATATCTCCCGGCTGGCCTTGGAACGCCTCGGGATCCCCCAGAATGAGCTGGAAAGTGCTGCGGGTGAGAGGGAAGCCTGGGTCGGCCTGCTGAACCTGCTGCCACCGCGACCCGACCCCGGATAAGCGGGTGATAATGGATGGATGGATGGATACTCAAAGACACTTGATAATAACCCCATCAAAATGATACTGGCAGTTTGTTAGGTCCACCTAGTTAAAATGACTGCATATTTATAAAGAAACACCTCTCAGGATAACAAAGTACAATTCAACAGCACTGCAATCGGCAGCATCCAAAATGACCTATGCAGTTATCGGGGAATGTGCCAATAATTCTTTCAATTAATCGATTAATTAATATAGTATTTTAAGTCAAATGTTTCAGTTATGCAGTCTAAAACAATAAAAAGGCCCCCTGAGTCTGAGTTGGGGGAGTTTCTGGTGGACCTGCATGATTTCATCTAATCTTTCAGGAATCTGACCCGGCGCCACCGATGACTATATTGAAATTGACAATCTTGTCCCTCATGGTCTTGTTTACTCATTTAGGCCATATAAATGCATCAGTATTAATTTGAGACTGTCAAATAACCTGTTAAAGGTTAATCACAGTAACTTTAAGTACATTTCTGAGCTTAGTTCAGCAGAGGTTTGGAATACTCTGCTGAAGGGAATTAGTTTCAGTGTTGCAGATGATACCACGAAGATGCTCAGTAAGTCTTTTTTAAACCTAAATTAAACATGTTCATTATTCTCATAGTTATTAATAAAGTTTGTCAAGTCACATTGCAGTCTAATAAGTCCCCTGAGGGAGCCAAGTGCTTTTAGGCCATTGATCGTATAGAATAGATAACTGACATCTGTCATAGTTTGGGTTTTGATTTCACTCATCATTAAATTCTGTAAAGTACAGCTAAAAAAGTGAGGGAGTTAATTGAGGTCAGCTAGTTAAGTCACTTGTCACTGATGACAGTTCCCCCCCGTTCTGACGGTTCTTATTGGACCTCTGGTGCTCTGCGAGTCCTTCTGATTGGATCTTGTACAGTTGGAAGGTATCTCCAATTATTGGCCTGTGGCTATGGGATGATGGCGAGAGAGGGGGAACAGAGAAATACTGAAGCAAGTAATGACGAGCAGGGGGAGAGAGAGCAGACACGGCTAAGTGTGTGTAGTGCTAAGCAGGAGAGGGAAAAGATTGCTTTAGGTAATTAGAGAAGTGACAGCTTTGATTTCCACATGGGGGGGGGGGGGGGGGCTTTCCACAAATCCACCGTGGCCGAGATGAAAGGTGGCGAGGATCTCGTCGAAGCGGGAAGACGAAGAGGGGGAGAAATGGAAACGGGCGCACTGGATTGATAACTGCCGCACGGATGAAAGATGATCAAGTGAGATACCGCTCGCTTGAAATGCAAGCTGACAGGAGCGGTGGGTGGTGTATTTACGTTGAACAAAGGAGTGCGGTGGGTAGGTAACTGCTTCCTTTTCCTGCGCGACTCATATCAAGAAACTCAACCTGCCTGCAGTCTTTGGCACAAAAGATAAAAGACAAACGTGTTTTCGTTAGCTTAGAAGGAGCCATTCGTAGCTACACAGGTCGTCTTCACAGCCATGTTGCACTGCAATGTTTCTACGGTAGCCCAGATCGGACAAACCTCTCTACAGAGGGCCTTTTGCGTTTCTCCCGAAGGCCACTGGAGTTTTCATACGCGCTCAGAAAGTGAGGCGTTTGCAGAGGGGTATTCAGTTGGTGTCAATCCACAACCCCTTGTTGCCACTAAATCCGACACACTTCTCTAAGACAAGTCTAACTGCACTGAAGCCCCTTACGTACATGCACTGCAACCCTGAAACGTATTATCTGGAGGAGCTGTGTGCGAGCGCGCTTTCTACCACGCAGCAGGTGGTAAACCGGAAGATTACAAACACCCGAGGGGGAAGACGAAGGGCCATGACTAACTGGAGAGATGAGACTTCTGTCGGTAAGGGCCAACATCAAAATCATCAGACCAGTTGGAGGAATGGCAAAGCTTTACCCAGGCTCCTAAACCAAAGTAGTATTTCCAGTAGGTCAGAAGGCGTCTGAAAAACTCCTGTTATGTGCAACGTGTGTGAAAGGGCAGCTTTGAACAACATCTGGACACAATCCTTTAGAAATTGATGTGAGAAAACAGCTCAAGATCATTTAAATATTCTAAAATCCCGTATTATTTTTCTTGATTTCAGTGCCGCGATCTCCTTATTGTGTCACATAACTGACAACCCAGAAACAGATAATAAAATATCTTTCTTCATGGCACTTTTTCCGCTTAAATAAAACTTCTAGGACTTAATAACAGGGCAAAATGTTTGATAACATGGATATTTCTGCAGGGGTGCATTTAGAAGCGAGCACAGAGCAACAGTGAAGAGGGCAGTTGTTCTTCTTCTCCCCATCTGCTCCCAAACATCCAGTGGATATGAGAGCAATCCATCTAAAGTTACCTAATGAAAAACAGAATGAGGCTAGCTCGACCGAGAGAGGTTTCTGTGAGGGGGAGGGAGAGCGAGATGGCTGCTGGCCAATCATCTCCAGTGTAATCTCCATTCTTGTGGATGGATTTCCGATGTGGGTGTCCGGTACAAGGGCATCTGGCTGCCTGCAGAGCTACATGATATACAGTTGGCTCCTTGGCGGGCCTCCACACACACACGCACACACACACAACACACACCCACGATGTACTAACACAGACGCTCATATGTACCGACACAGAAGGAGACGGAACAGCGTGAGATTCACATGCTGGATTATCAGCACGCTAGAACTCAGCCCTCCCAGACAGACGGTGACACAAGACGCTCTGCACTCCGAGCACGACTGTCAGCCGTCCTCCACCTCACTTTGTGTCTCCCCAAAGTGCCAGTCAGTCGGCATGCCCTTGCCCTGCCCCCTGGCGCAGCAGCTGTGGTACCTGCCCAGGACGGGTCCCATCATGGCTGCTAATCCAGCCGAAGCTCCAGACGCAGAACATGTGGAGGTTTCTGGCTCCCAGACTGGAGATAACAGGGGGGGGGGGGTTCTGAGCCTCGGGCGGTCCAGAGCCGCATGCGTGTTGGCTGGCTATACATGCATGACTCTTGTGGAAAAGTACAGAGCAGCCGTTGATGTTTTAGCTCAAACCTTTTATTTGAGATACTCTATTCATATGCATTTCTAATTTGAATTCAAAGCTTTTTGCCCATATGCTATATTGCCAGCATGTCTGATGAATCGAAGAACTCCTGCTGAAGTAGATGATTAAGGAAATACCAATGTCTCCTTCAAGCTTTAGATATACTTTAGGTATACAAGACTGACATGTTAAGGCCATGTTTTCCTTATGATACATATTATTGTGCTATCAGATTTGTTACTTTATGCATCACACTGCAGGACAAAGGCAAGTTTCTTAGTTTATTGAGAATGAGACGTGACGATTGCATGCACCTCATCATTATTAAAATCCCTAGAATCCTGCATTTCCCATGATGCAACCAATAGCATCTTTAATTAGAGTATACATGTGTGGGGAATTTTTGTTTTGTTTTCTGTTTTCAGCCCTTGACTAGTAAATTAACTTTGACACGTCAAATAAATCGGTGCAATGCGCCGTTAAAGTCCCAGTCCGTGCTTTGCATTTGATTGGCCTGCAAACCCCAAAAGTGGGCAGGGGTTAGAATGTTGCAGGAAATTGGTTTAAATTGGTCGTTACTAGCTTAGTTAAGCACCAAAGAAATTGAGTTTTTGTAATTTTTGCTGCATATATTATTAAATATCTAAAAGAGTTATTATTTCATCTCAACTTCAAGATAATGTTAATCATATTGTAGCCACTGGTGTCCAGTAGAGAAGGTTGGCAATTTAAGAATATCAAATGGCTCAAAAGTTTTGAGTCCCGATAATATTCCTCTCTGTTGTATATCAGATTTCCTTGAGCGCCGATAGCATTGTTTTTGCTTTCTTTCACACCCGGCAAAGGGAATAGTCTTGGGAGCGGAGCAAGTGCGATAATGGCGGCGAAGGGGGGAAGACAAGGGCCCAGCTGTTTAATCTATCCCCCCATTCTCATGCAGAGCAGGCTTCAGCCGGTGGGGGAGGCGGCCGAGAGGGGAAAAGTTTCCCTGGTTCCCTCAGAATGACTTATTTCTCCAAGGATTGCGAGCGCAAACACATGCAAACAAACAAGCAGGAAGCGGAGGAATGTAGATTCTGCGACAGTTTGGACGACGCTTAAAGAAAACCTTTTGGGATTATTTTCCGGTGGCATCGCACTGCATCCTGCTCTCCGTGGTCGCCATCACCTCCCCCTCGCTTTTTCTTCCCCTCGTCCAACGTTTTGTGTCGAGCGGATACACAAAACCATTGTTTGTTGATTCCTCCGACGTTTTTTGGTTGTTGATGAGGAGGTTGTCACTCACTGCTGTTTGTCAGGGAAAGGACACACATACATTTGCATACTGTACACACACTCAGTGTACTTTCCCCCACTACACACACAGTCTGACTGAGTGTGTGTGTGTGTGTGTGTGGGTGTGTGTGTGTGAGAGTGAGAGAGAGTGTGTGTGTGTGTGTGTGTGTGTGTGTGTGTGTGTGTGTGTGTGTGTGTGTGTGTGTGTGTGTGTGTGTGTGTGTGTGGTAATGAACGGCAGTCTCTGTCACAATGTACCATATTTAATCTCCCAGTAATAATATGCACTCTGTTACAAGGCATTGAAGAGGGGGTGGGGGGGGCTGGAGTGAAGGTGAACAAAACAAAAGGGATTTAAGTGGGAGGGAGGAGGAAGTAAGGAAGAGGCTTTGGATGAGGGGAATAAATAAGGTAGAGAGGACAAAGATGGATGGGAGAAATTTGAGGGGAGTGGAGGAATAAAAAGATGATTGTGGAGGAAGGAAGGAGCAGAAGCTAAATAAGGAATAATGGAAAAGGAGGGAATTGGGAGACAAGGGAGGTAGTCAAGGTTCAAGGAGAGAGAATGGGGCATGGAAGGAGGGTAAGAAAATAGACAGTACGAAGTGTGGATGAGTTATTGTTCGAGAACAAGGGAAGGACAATATTATAAGTGAGTGAAGCAAGGATGAAGGAAATTAGAAAAGGAAGGAAACCTTCCACGGAGGCACAGAGGGAAAAAAAGATTTTAAGGCGTTGTTTCCTGCCTGCGGTGTCCAACCGCTGCCACTAGAGGGAGAACCACATCTCTCCAGCTGACGCACATCATGAACTCTTACATGGTTGATAAAATGGCCCCCCTCATTGGATCACTGCAAGTGGCTGCCTCAGCGTGACTCAGACTAGAACGTTGGGCGAGGGAGGAGGCGTAGTCAGGTTTGAGGACGAGACGGCACATGCAGAGGTGGGAGGAGAAGATACACGCACAGGATTGATTCATCTCACTGAGGACCGCTGCCTCCCACTATTTTCATTTCACTCTGTTATTATTTGGATCACCTTTTCTCAACCCCCCCCCCCAGCCCTCCCTCTCCTCCCCCCAGCCCTGCTACAGTGATTGCTGCAGAGTGCCGATGTCATCTCTAAAGTGGGGTTGTGTGTGCGTGAGGTGCCCTGTAATTGCCACACCGCCTTTCCTCTCCAGAAGGCAGAGTGGTACCTAGCTAATCTTAAGTGCAGTGTGAACACATGCATGTGATTGGTCACACGAACATGCCGGGGTACAGTTCTCAGAACAGTTTGGTGCCATTGCGGATGGGTTACTAGTTGCTAGAAAAGGCTGGAAAATGTTTTTAAGACATGTCTCCGCCGTGGGGCGGATTGAGGCATCATAGACCCTTTTACAGTCAACGTCATCCGATATGTGCGTGCAGAGGAAGTGGTTGTTTTGCAACAGCCACCCAGACGACTTAGTGAGCTTTAAACGTTAAATTAAAACTGTTTCCAGCTTTAAAATGTCTGGTTGTTGCACGTTCGGTTCTCAGAATCGATATTCCAAAAGAAGACTCGAGTTCTACAGAATTTCACAACCGTTTTCAGATCAACAGGTGTTTCAGTTTAAATGACCAAAGTCACGAGGTCATCTGGTGCGTTGGAACCGTCTACTGGTACATGCTCATCCTGCTTGCCTCTCCAGCCGCCTGACAGCTGTCATTCATTCCACTCATTTTTCATTGCCATGCACAAACTGTTCATACAAAGGACACACACACACACACGCATGCGTGTGTGAGCCTTTATTGTGCAGGCATGCGTGGGTAGAGAGACCCCTGGGGAGTGGAAGTAGGTACTGCAGAACTGAGAGGTGGTCTATTTTAGATCACTGCAGCAACACAGAGCAGAGGGGCAGGGGAGGGGGGGTAGCAACATCAAAGTACACTGGTTAGGATGCAGGACTTCAGAGCTCGCCTGTTTGGTCCCAAACTCTGCTTCAGTCTTTAAACGTGTCTCTCCGCAGACAATTTCATAAGCCAATGGCTCTCCGGCGTTCCATGTCAGACTCACATTCAGGCCTAAAATTGCTCATATTGTGTTGTCAGAGACAACGGCATATTTTGTTCAGTGTTGATTTAGGGGGAAATCACAGCTACAGTTCCTCACGGAATCCATTTCACCACACTGAGGTTCGTCTTGGCTTTCAGTGGCTCACGATAATATAGCCAGGAGTAAATAGAGGTTACTTGGAGATTGATTTTTTGGAGTTCTGTGGCGCTTGAGGTAGTGGGGGGATCATGGAGTACACATTCACATGCCTGGTCCCTGTAGCGATCCAATGTGAGGTTGACACCTTGTTTCAGTTTTCCAACAGGTCCAGTTTGCCTTGACAAAGTCACGTCTCAAATGGTTATTAGTTCACCAGTAACAAAAGATAACACAGAAATTACACATCAATTGTTCACTTCCTGTCATTGGTTCAAATGGTGTTTAACCAGAAATGAACCAGTCCAGAGTCCACCTAATAGTCCTTAGAGGAGGTCCACAGAGCGTTCGTTGACACCAACCCAAACAAACTGCACCAAGGGGGTAAAAGCCCCGGGTTCAGCCGGCCTTAACAGGACTGGTCTGAACGCGCCCTTAGAGTCGTAGAATTATAGCAACTTTGATGTGGTAAGTGACACATTTTTTATATAGTTTCTCACTCATGAATGTTGTAAATTGGATAAATTCCAGTAAATCACAATGATAACAGGTTTTGTTGGAGCTTTGTCCCTCCTCAAGGACGCCTGGGGATTCCCTGACCCCATTTTTTGAGAATCACTGTGCTAGCATAGCCTATACTCTGTGAAGATTGCTGCTCGACATAGACAATGAACCCTAATTAAGCCTCTGACATTGCCACCACATTAGGCTTCATCAAACCCCCAGCCCGGCCTTCATCAGCCACCATCTCGCCTAATTCCGGCTCTGGTTCTATTGACAGTGCTGGAGATGCACGCAGCATGACCCAGAGGTTGATTGATGTGAAGTGAGGGATAATAAGTTTGTTCAGCGGTGATGAAACTTCTTTGACACGCTGATGAAGTGATGCTAATTGCTAAGTGCCACTGAGAAGTGCTCAATTAATGCATAAGAGGGGAAAAGAAGAGAAAAACAGTGGAGACAGTTTCACTAAATCCTTTTCGCTTCAGTTGAAGTGGAGCCGTCGGATCCAAAGGGAAGTGATGCTCCACGGGAAGAGTGCCGTCCTGTTGTCGGATTTGGGAGGTGATGATCTAACAAACTCTTTGTGGGAACCAAAATATGTCTTCCTTGAAACAACCATGACATGTGTTTTAGTACTGTGTGATGTTCTCTTGTGAAATAACAATGCTTTATTGCCATTGACATTGAAATATCTTCTTTTCTGCTTTATTCCTTCCCTGTGTATAATTCTGTTGTTCAATGATTGCTGGTTATGTGTGTGATTCTAGCTTAATTTACTTCATTACTGCTAATGCATTTCTAAATTGTATTCACTTTGCGGATAGCTATCATTGGTTTCTACAAATGCTTTCACACTATATCTAAATAATTCATAAATCTGTTTAAAAAATAAGCACTTAAACTCAAGGTAACTAGAATGCTGTTAACTTGTCTAACCAAACAAACCAGCCCAAAAACACATCCTCAAGTTCTTCCTGTCCTAACTAAAGCTGATTTAAAGTACATAACTTGCTAAACATTTGCCATGTTGCCCTTCTAACCTCTAACCTTTCAACTTCCAGATTTCTTTGTAACCTCTCTTAATTTCTCTTAATTTCTTAAAGGGAACTTTGATAATGAGCGCCTGGCTATTGCTAGACAAAGAATCCCATACCGACTTGGTCGGGTAGTTGACGAGTGGCTACTCGACAAAGGTAATAAAACCCCTTTAACTCCACTAATGATCTAACCGCCTAACCTTCCGTTAACCACCACTCTGGAGGAGGTGCAGTGCCACGCAACAGGGGTGGTTTGTGATTTGGCTCTCTCACAGAACTGTAGGTCCCCTTTAATCCAGCTGTAACATGCCTTGCAGTAATTGGCTGATAAATCATAACTCATTCAATGCTTCCTTATCTCAATTGGTATGTGAAAACTGACATTTGCCTAAATTTGACAGCCCAGCTTACCCAGTTGAGGCAGTTTACTGTGTAATAATTGGCAAAAAAATTCTCTAGCATTGGTATGCAAATATCCACGGGGACCATATCCAAAGCACCTAAAACTGGGGCTGCATCTCTTCAGAGAATTAACCTCCAAATAACCCGACATAACCCCCTAATAACCTAACTACCATGTAAATAGCCTATTGATTCCGTTTGCTTCTTTCCTGTGTCTTTTGTTGGCTGAATGTGAATTTGCAGTGACTATATTTAGTCATTCGTGAAAACAAAAATGATCCCTGGATTTCCAAGAAGAGAGAGAAAAAAAAAGAAAAAAAATCTTGCGTGGAAGTCATTAAAAGTTAAAGGGACTGTTGTGTTTGTTCAGTAGTCATTTGCAGCACGGCGGGGCCGCACGACTCGTGCCACAAGGGTCCAGTGTGGCGCCAACAAAGTGATGATTCTTTAACCCTTTGAGTGCCGAATGTCCCAACCTCTTTGTCTTTGTTTTGTGCCGTGTGTTTGTGCTGCTGAAGGTGGTTGATTCAACAAATGAAAGAAAGAGTAGTAAAGACAGCTTAATGGGGCTGAAAAACGTGTCTGCATTGCAATAAAAGCATTGCAGACCTTTATTTCTCATGCACTTTTGTGCTTTTTGTGAGGTCTGGTAGTTTCAAACAACTATATTTATAAGGAAACTATATACATGCATCGATTCATTTGGAGTAGGTTTGGTAATATTAGATTATTAGAATGTCCAACGATCCGAGACTTAGGTTTGCATTATGTTTTGCCTAAAATGTGAGATGTGTTGAGATTATCATGAATTTAAAACTTTAAGTATTAGCCAATTAGCTTTCGGGCTGCTTTGTAACTGGCTGGAGGAAATTCAGATGATAGAAAGAGTCTCAGAGAGCAAACGGAAATATTCATGCACTTGCATATTTATTTAATGAAAACAAAACAATCCGTGCATTCATGTCAAGCTCCTATAAACTCACTTCTGTGCTCCTCGGATATGTCCGGGGGGGGTCCTAACTTACCTAGCAGAAGTGAGGACACAAATAAGAATCAAAAAGACTTGGGAGATTAATGTTGGATGAAAAATCGGATCAATAAAAAATGGCTTATCCACTTTTTAAATGATTTGTGCATGCCATGAAGTCTAAAGAGAATGAGCTTGAAAGGGAATGCATAATGCTCTTTCTTCTATAGTTCTAAATGAGTCTGCATCCAATCATTTAGATGAGAGCATTGAGAAAGTAGCAAGAGGAAATGAACAAATAATACCCATCAAGCCTCAAGTGAGGTCTTTCAAAGCGGCGATGATATTTTTGATATACTGTTTGCATATATGACATCTTAGTCGAGAATAATGAGGGGGGATTAGGGGACATTTCCAAGCTCAAAGGGTTAAATCCGTTGCTTTGATGAGGAAGCGGCTAGAACATAAGAAACGTCTAAGCAGAATCTAACCACCTAACAGCAAATCAAACTCCCCCCACACTAACCGCTGAGGGCTTCTCTCACGACTCCCCCACCCTCCGCTGCAAATTAGAAACCATTCGAGAAACTTTCCAGCTTTGCCCCGCTGGTGACAAATTCAGAGAGCCCTCAGTTATAACCTTGTTATAAATTATGTTTAACATTTGAACGCAATTGGACCTGGATGTCAGTATTTGGAAGAACTTGGACAGGTCGCGGCGATCACTTGGGACCTAAAAAAACAAAACAAATAAAAAAAGCTAACTAAGTTCTAACTTCTACTAAAAGAAACCAATCTTCTGCTGGCATCTTGCTCCCCTTGTCTCCACTTCCACGTGATGCAAAACTCAGAGGGTTCAAATGAAACAAGTAACTGAACGCCAAATTCAAAAAAGTGACGCTTCTGCTCTAGGTCATTTCAACCAAATGTGTTTGAAATTGAGGTCCCTTTAACATTTATTGTTTTCACTGCTAAGGAACGTGTTTTAAGTGTACTGTGCTATATGTCATGTGCTATGCAGGCTGGATGCTGTGTGAATGTCTGAATGAGAGTTACAGACTGCTGTGTGGTAAACAGCCTGCACCATTCATCCTGTAATAGATGTCCAGTTCAGGCTGTGTTACCAACACAAGGTGTTTGGTCGCCAACATGTGGTGACTTTTATACATTATCGGCTCAAAGGGTCTTGACCAGTGTGCACCAAACAATCAGCCCCACGGGTCTCCTCTCCAAGTGCCTTTAATGTTTCAGCAATTCTGTGAAATTCAACGAGCACAGGAAAAACCCCACGTCTCTGAGAACAGTATAAGAGCACTAATTCGCTCACAATGGCGTTCACCAATCGGTGTTTTAGTCACACTGGGGTGTAATGGAAGTCAATGTGTCCTAGAGGAGAGCTGTGCTGTGGCGGCGTGCTGTGTCCCCGCATCACATTCCGAGGCTCAGTCTCCCATCTCCGTGAGGCAGATCAGAGCGGGCATCTCTGGCCGACTGTGGCCGCTGACTAAATCCAGAACGGCAGCCATTACGGGGATCCATTGGAGGGGAAAAGTCACGGTGCCAAAAGTTTTCAACAGCTCTATCGGTGCCAAAACTTACTGAGATGCACCCTCTTTTCCCTGCGTCTTTCTCTCGGCTTGTGATAGATCTGTCATTCCAGGTTTTTTTTCTCTGCTCCTGCCCCTCCCTCTGCTTTGTTCCTCTTCTTGTTTTTTTCCTCGACCGTTAACGCCATCCCTCTCCAAAAACCTGACGAGCTTTTCTCGAGAGGCACAAATAATGTGTTGCTGCTTCCTGATCTCATCAGGGAGCTTACAAAGATTACAAATAACCAGCAGTAACCAACTCCCTTCAGCTGTTCCCTTTAGCAGATGAGCAAGGAAGCGAATAAAGCTGCTCGAAGAATTGGAGCTTTCTTCTGGTGAGGAGTCTATCCCTCTAGAGCTCCCAAACAACGTGACGATCAAGCGCTGAGTCGAGCTCCATGAGTGCAGGGAGGAATACTACCACACCGGGTCTCTGTGGCCTGAAAGCTAGAGCAAAGCTGGAGAACCATGTTTAATGTTCAGGGTTTTATCGTCTGGTGTGAGCTCCTCCATTCGCTAATCAAAGGCAATCAAGTCCTCCCACATGGTGTGGGGGCCAGAGCCCAAATCAACATCTCCAGGCCAGGCGTTGGTCCAGATCAACTATTCATGACGATCCCGGCTTCATTTCAGGGATTCTCTCACATCAGGCTGCAGTCAACAGAGCGTAGATCCGTGTGAGTCTGTCTTTCAGCCCCATGGTGAGCTCCGTGCCCTGCTGAGTCAGTATCTTGTTCTTGTTTGATCTCCCTGCACTGTATGGCCATATTTGAGGGAAGTTGTATACATTTTAACATGCTTGCTCATGAGTGGAAAAGTGGCTTAAAGAAGGGACACTTTGCTGACATTTCATGGTGCCCCACCATGCAAATGAAAAAAAAGATTCTCGTCATCTCTCTCTGTGTCTCTTCCTCGACAGTATCACGTCCTTAAGATCTATGTACAGATATAGCATCAGAGATAGAGCCACGTCTGATTTAATCCGGCCTACTGTCTCGGGTAGAGTCACCACCACAATCTCGCCGCCCTCGGCTACCTTCAAGGACCGCAGTGTTCCATGCTTCTAAACAAGGCTTTCAGTATAGCTTCATGCCACATTTGGCCCCTCATCTCCATTGTCAAACATTCATAGTGTTCTAGCCAAACCAGCCCAACTTCTGAGGGAAAAAAAAAGCAAAATGCTCTTAATTACCAAAGAGAGCGGTGTGCCAAGGAGATAAGTTGGGAACACTTCATAATCGACTCTGTCAGCATCCCAGCCCCATTGTGCTCCAGTCTTTCTCCCTCCTGCTTCTTTTTTTTCTGTGGAGAAGAAAATGGAAATAGGGGGAGTTCTTGTTTGTTGATAGGGATACTAGAAATTCTGCAGGCGCATTAAGGATTTGTGAGCACAAACCCATAAACACTGTGCGTGCCGAACAGTCCAACTTTCTGCTCGGCACATCACAAAGCCTATATTGACTGAGATGAATTCTGGGCCATCCCTCCCACCCTGCGACTCAGCAAAGAGAAAACCTTTTGGATAGAAGCTTCTTACAACCATATGGCATCCCTCCTCTCTATGAGATAACAGGAGTAGAGGGAGGATGAGAGAGGCGTGAGGATGAGAGAGGCGTAATGATGACGGCGGAGGTGGAGAGATGGCGCTCTCTCCAGCTGCAGTCCTTTTCATATCCCCTCCACCGAGGATGGGTACGCTTAGATCATCCTCCGTACCCTCCCTTTCAATCTCCCTCGGCCTCCGGGTTACAGCCAGGGGAGGGGCCAAGCACCACCACCCCCTCCCGTACTCCCCACCTACATTCTGGGGGTTGTAGCAGACATATACAGACATTATTCCACTGTGCATTAGCACGCCGAGCGTGGCCCAAGCCCGGACCACTTTGCTTGGCTTGGCTCAGCAACATTACCCACCACAACAGCCACTTCTCTCTATGTTCAGAAATAAAGTTGAGGAGGATGATGCACCGATGCAAAGCTGCAACCGGAAAGTTGCTCTACCTGCTTACTCTGCAGTTTACATTTGTCTAAAGAAGTATTTGTAACGGACATCAGACAAAAGCGATGCAACCTGTACCAACCTGATAAAACCTTTTAACTCTGAAGGTTAAAAGGTCCTTCATTCGGAAAATCCTCAAGCACACGGTGCCTTTTTACAGAAACCAGACACAATCAATGTCCCCATGGAGAGGTAGGATACAAATTTGGGGAAGAGTAAGTATAGAAAAAAAACATTGGCTGAAAAAAAATACAGGCAGAAAGATCTATTGGACCACCTCCACTCCACCCCTTCAGCAAGTCCTGATAACGCATTAGTATTGGACCCGAGTTAAATGGTCAATCCTATCCTCCCCTCATCCATGAGCCTCTTTTCTGGTCAAACAACACAGATACAGGAATCTCTGGCCTCAGGTAGACAACCACACAGTAACCAGAGCCCCACTTGAAACAGAGTAGGGAAGCAGGCATTCAATATCCTCTCCCTCATTGTGCTTTGTTTTGCCATTGTTCTCACTAACTCACTATATTTCCTCCTACATCTTTCTTATTATCTTACTCCCAATGTGTTACTGTTTGTATCTCTCTTACCTAGCCACAGTCTTCAACTGCATGATTCCTTTTGTTCTTTTTTATCAAGCCCGTCATGCGCTCCCTCCGCCCCTCCCCCCATGCCCTCGCTCTGTCTCTTTGACATTCTATCCTCGCCCTTTCTCTGTCCTACTCGTCTGTCATCCTCCCTTGCTCTTGTCATCTCTCATGTCCCCATTCTCTCAGTCCCTGTCCAACCTCCTCTTTCTTTAGCGCCTCTCTCTCTCAGGCATTCGATAACTCAGGCGCTGCCCTATGGCCAGTACCAAAAGAAAGTAAATTACATGTTACATATATGATTCTTTAATGGTGATGATTTATTGTTTATCAGAGGGCTTCTTGCTCCAGCTGTAACGCCTCCTAAGCTATCAGCCACTAAGCACCCCTGGGTGATCCAACAGAAGGCGGGTGTGATCGTGGATGGTAATGCCTTTAGAATTAGTCGTGCCCACCTTCTTTAACCCAGATGCCCTATTTGGGCAGCAGTGAGAGTACAGCTATAGCCAGGATACTGTGTTATCTCCGGCTGTAGGACAGGAGCAAAGATTTACTAGGCTGCAGTAACTCTGAAGCACAATTTCTAGTCAAGGAGGATTCACATGCCTAGAAGTACAATATATGTTTGACTGCTCAGTCCTCCGCAGGCTGCCCCTCCACTTCTTTATGTTGCTTGGCTCTCAGTCTCCATCACATTGCTATGCATATCCCTTCAGAGCTATATTACTACACTTTGCTGTGTGCTGCTTAGTTGATTATATATTCCCCTATGGATTTTATGAGAGGACACTACATGGATTTAAATGAAATAGGGACTATTGAAATTGTAGGGGGAATACATGGCTGTCTCGAGCCATAACAGCCACATAATAGTTCCAGTATACGTGCACCATCGGCAGCTGTCGCTGTCTCTTCGTGGAATGGTTGCATGCAGGAGAGAGAGACTGAAAACAACTATTAGATCAATAGCAATAGAATTTTGTGCGTATGTACAATTCATAAGGATGAATTGTGAGGACTTTGATAATCCTCTAACTTTTCATTTAGCGACATAATCGGGTCAACATTTAATACTAATACATTGTTTTATGACCAAAGCACATCCAGAATCAGCTATACTTGGTGTTAATGCTAATGTTAACACACTGCACTAAGATTGTGAACACCGCAAACATTTTAACTGCTAATCAGCCTGTTAGCATTGTCACGTATAGCCTCTCAGAGCGGCTAGAATGGCTAAGTCTTGTTTGAATATGCAAAACAGCTTTTCAATTGTTACATCGTGTTATTATTCGTCCTCATCTGTCTCATTCACAAATACATAAATATCTTTTAATCGCCCCATCCTAAGCCTCTGCTCATTTCTTGCCTGTCACCTTAAGAACCCTGAGGAGAGATGTAAGGCAGCCGCCATCCAAGCCCTAAAACTGGTACAATAGACCCTCATCAATATGCAAACCCTGTGAGCTGTGCTGTCTGCTACACACACACACACAGTGAGCTGTCGAAACACACATGCAAACACACCGAGTGAAAGGCATATGTAACTAAATGTTGGGCAAATACACACTGCTTGAAAAGGCCAACTATCGCAAACATAAAGGTCATTTCACTGACATATTTCACAAGTTATTATATACTCGCGCACACCCTCTCCTCTGCTGCAGCGCCACATCCAGCTCTGCCACATTAAGGGCTGTGATTGCTTGTCATGCAGAGGCTTCTTTTTTTTTCAGCATCCCCCCTCAACCCCTCTCCTCTCCCGTCCAGCTACCCCAACCCGCTACTGCCCGCCGCCCAAATTGCCTTTAAAACCACATGTCACTTTTGATTTGACCCGGCAGACCCTGAAACAATAACTTCATCAGGCCCTGTTAGAGTCTCGTCTCGACCAGACAGCCTCCAAAAAACAAACGCTGATTTCCCTTCATCTAGCCTAGAGGGCACCTTTCTTTTTCGCTCTGTCTCAAATGGGATGAACGCACAAATGGCTGTCCCCTGCGCTCGAGGCTCATCTCCCTGCACTTTGTCGCATCGTCACGTGCTAAAGTAACACAGAATGATATAGGTCACCCAACGGATTCTTAGACACTTGCATGTGCACCGACTTTCCGAGGTATAACTCACCCTCGCTACTCTGCATCATAATCATAAGCCGCTTCTCAATATGACTTACTTATGCCTGTGTCACTGGCTCCAAGTGTAACTGTGACACCCAAAACTCCTCGGGAGTAAACTGTCCCGTCTGAACAGATCATCTTCTGAGTTGCTGCTCTCACACGGGGAAGAAACACGAGGTGTTTGCTAAAACATGAAGACTGAAAGCATTCGGGAATATGGATGATGAAGTGTTCCATGACCCTGTACTGGAGAGTGGGGGCCATGTGGGGCTGTTTGAAATGAGAGACCCCCTGGGCTGTGGGTGTGTATGAATGTGTCCTTTGGTCAAGGACAGTGAAAGATTGATACAAGGGGAACCGTGTGGTGGACTGAGCCTGTTAATGTGCATTTGGAGGTGTGATGTTTCAAGGTTCTCTGTGTATGTACGGTATGGTTATTCTCCTGCATTCTCCTCGCTGATGTCCACAATTTGGCAATCTGTCCCACCCAAACGCTCTCATTCCTTTTATTTTCATTACCGCTCCCACACCAAACATGCTTAGTGATGAGATAATAGAGTGAGACTCCAGCCATTATGTCAACGGTGCATATGCCAGACATTAAGTCTCATCATTACGAAGTTAGGGAACGGTAGCGGCCCCCTGACGGGCCTAATGATCTGATAATGGGATGACATATGTAATGGCCCATCTCAGTGGATTAGGTGGATCTCTCCAGCACTTATGTGCAAAATGTACAGATACACATTTAGTAAATGTGGTTTTACGCCAATACATACACACATGCATTAATAGACATTTTTGTATGTCAGGGGATCCTAATGAGGGATCCCATATAGACTGATAGTAAATCATAAATACAAGGAGCAAGTTCCCTTTCAGTTCTCTAAATTGAAAACAAATAGGGCCCAGGCCTGCCCCTAGTGTCTTCATGTTGATGAGTAGGAGGCTGTCCTTGCCGGCTTGCAATCCCACAGAGAGAACAATAGCAACATTTAAGTGATTTCCAAAGAATTCATTCGTTGTCAATAAAACCCAATTATACACAAAGAAGCCAGTTTCAGGAAAAGACATGTACATGAGGTCCAAAATGTGCAGACATGCCTACTCAGGAGCAGCTGTCTTTCATATCCAAGTAAAAAGCAACTAATCTGCTTACACACAAACACACTTCCATCAGGCTAGAATGAAATGTTGGCATTGTAAGTGTCTGCAAATTGTTTTAACTGCTTGTGGCACTTTTCCCATTTAAAAAGTGCAATCTCAATCACGTTTAGCTTGAGGCCAAAAGGTTTTACATACATAAGCCTCCTGGGTGAAAGTCTCATATTTGAATCATATATCAATCCACCCACGACCTCTTCCCTTCATAGACTTTGATCAAACATATTTGTCATAAGTCAAATACAAAAATAATCCGGGAGTAAATTTGTTCCCTTAAAATGTCATTGACAATGCCGTTTCATTGTTTGGGAGCGTCGTTTTTAGGAGACCAGGCTGCCAGAGGGGTCTCTCGTTTCAGAGGTCCGAACCACGCCATCCAGTCTATATTTTGCTCTCAGATGCACACATTAGTGTAGTATCCCTTTCACAAACAATCACACTCCCTCTTTCCTTTCACCGATTGATTTATCCATAAAAGCTCTTTGGCTTCTCCTCTAAGAAATTACCTCATCAGTTCTGCTTTCAACCCACAATCTTCCAACATTATCTCGCAATGCCCCTCCCACCATTCTCCTACTTCCCTCATATACACATGACACATAATAGGGGTCAAAGTTTGTATCATACCAAGTGGCGTGGTAGGATGTCCTCATGGAGGGCCGGGATACAAGTATGGGCAGGAAAAAGTATGAATAAAACCATCAGCTGGAGAAAATGCGGGCAGAAAAACTACACCTGTTAGAACGCCCCCATGCACTCCACCCCGTCAACACAAGTCCTGGTAACACATTAGAATTGGACCCTGGTTAAATGGTCGGCCCTATCCTCCTGTCATCCATCTATCCATCCAGATGAATGGTAATGACCACGGAGAGGAGAGCCCCTGCTGAATTAAACATGTCCTCACAATGAGGATCTTATTTTCGTCCTCTGGATGGCAGAGCGGGGCGACAGTTTTCTTTCCGCTGGCAGAGGTACTTTATCATTGTGCAGCTCAGGTGCACTGGAGGTCAATGACACAGACCCAGCATTGTTCTAATATATTCCATCTCAGGGAAAATTAGATGCTTTTCGCTATGAACCTCCAGTCTCAGGGTCAAGCCGCAACTGCCTCTGCAATTTATTTGACTGCCAGATTCCGGCTGCCTTTTCTGAGAAAGTGGCACGTGCCCAGCCCCATAATGGCTGCACCGCCAGCAAACCAGGGTCCAATCTCCCTAAAGCGTTGCCCAGGAATTCCCATGTGATTGAAACAGTCCCTCTGTCTCCCCTGTGTCTCCGCCTCTGTGCCTGTGTGTTACTGTGTGTTCCACGTGAGAGCTAACCCGGTGACCATGACTGATGACTGATGACTGATAGTATTCTTTGCCCTTTCTCTCTTTTGCTTTCCCCTCTTCCCATGGTTTCTCTTCTTCTCTCACCCCGACTTCCTCACTCTTCTTCGCCATTTCTTCGTCTTCATTTTCTCTCACATATCAGGTCGTCAGTTGACCATCTTCAACAGCCAGGCGTTCATCAAAATTGGTGGCGGTGGAGAGAAGGGACGCCACTTCCAGGGCCAGATCTCAGGCCTGTACTACAACGGCCTGCAGGTGCTCAAACTGGCGGCCGAGGGCGACCCCAACGTCCAGACCCAGGGCAACCTGCGGCTGGTGGGTGACGTGCCCTCGGTGCTCACTACCGACACCACCTCCACCACCCCGCTGGCTGATATGTCCACCACAATCATGGAGACAACCACCACCATGGCCACAACCACCACCCGCAAACAGCGCTCGCCCACCATGAGGGACAGTGTCACACAGGTGAGCAACCGTAGCTGAAGGAAGTTCTGTCGCCACTGAGTTGGGGAGAGATTTATGCTGCAGTTACTTTGTCATTTGCTTTCTAAAGTTCCTCCAAAATCTCAGATCTCTCCGAAAGTGCCGAAGTGCTGCACATTTCCAAAGAAATCCTACGTCTGCTGCCAGGTCAAGAGTTCACGTCCTCGGCACAATGTCCTGTGCGAGCCTCTTTTTAGCCACATTGAGATGTTCAGACAGCCCACAGAGTGTCACAGAACAGCTTTGTGTGCTATGAGACCAATCAACCCTGCAATTTTGACTTGCTCTGAGAAGATATGGATGACTAAACGTGGTAGCCTGCTGGAAATTACAGCACATCCAAGCAGATCAACAAAGGCTGGAGGATAGGGAGAAACGTGATGAAAAGGAAATCCTGCAGCAGCAACGGCACAACAACTCTGGGTGCCATGAACTTATATTTATCACTTTCCTTCACACACATGCGAAAGGCTAAGATTTATGGTCTGATAATTATCCCCATGTGCTAAAGGTAGCCGCCGCCATCATGGTAAGTAACAATTAGTAACAATTAGTAACAATTAGTAACAATTAGTATGTTGCCCACATACTGGAGGGTGGAAAAAGCGGGTTGTCCAGACCCACTACTCCTGTAAAAAAAGACCTACAGTAATAACAGGCTCCATGTGGTCCAACTCGTATCATTATCTACTGTGCGGTGTGAAAAAAGTTGTGCGGTGTGCAAAACGTTATGCAAATAAGATAACTGGAAGAGATCCACGTCCACGCCATATGTACATTCAGTCAGCTATTTCTATGTTGTTGCATAACTTTGTACTGCACATACATAAAAAAGACATTAAGTACTTTAAACTTCAACTTGCCAACAAAAAGCAAACACAAAGGCAAAGGAGCCTGCTACCAGCACATTTCCCTCACTCAGTAGTTGTCATTCGCTATTCATATCCACGGAAGCTTATCTGAGATCAGTCAGCAAGCCACTTACGCTCGTCTCTGACATCAGCGCTCAGCAGATTCAGAATATATTTAGACCGGCTCACTCCTCGTCCCTTTATAACCATCTCAAACCTTCGTAGAATCCATCCTTTGCAAGTCCTCATTTTTTTTTTATTATCGCAGTGCCAATTAGAGGGAAGTCAAGGTGATGGCACGATTGCACAATCCATGCCACCTTCTAAGAAAATAAGAACGTCGGTTTAGCATTAAATCCTGCTAATTCGTTGTTTTCCTTCTTGTCTAGAAGAAATTCAGTTAGCGAAGCCTCATCAAAGCAGTGCTCTCTGATGGCGGCTGACAGAGAAACCAAAAAACATGAAGGTGGTCCCGAGTACGTTCTTTCAGTCGAGGCTGAGGCTGCCATGTAATTACAAGCAAGTTATACTTTTTGGACTCGAAGGTCATGCTGTCTCCTGCACGCCCAGTTGGCATGACTTATTTAGATGAATGGTTTAGTGTTTCTGCATCTTCTGTCTAAACATGAGATCAATGAAACCTGACTCTAAGATGTCACGTGTAGCCATCCACTCAGTACAATATCGTATCTCTGGCCTGCAGACATCTTGGCGGAAATATTCTTCCATGTTCAGCATATAACAAGCTTTTGTAGCAGCGGTCTGTGATGTGGAATTGGCAGTCAGAGACGGCCTTGTTTGATAAATGATCTGCAACTATTTTAGTGTAGCAAAGGACTCTTTGAGTGTTGTCTGCTTCGCTGTATTTCTAGCCTTAATGTGCGCTGCGTTCGCTGACGGATGTTTATGTCGGGTCGTAAAAAAAAGCAGAGTCCCACCTTTAGAGTGACTTTTATTGCTAAGAATCTATTTTTCAGCTAGAGTACACAGATTGTAACATCTTCGGCTTCATTATTATTATTATGTACCTAGCGAGAACATAGTTTAATCGTCACAATGGCCCACAATGGCATTAAAGGTATGTGCTTGAGAATGAGTAGACATTACCAATGAGTCACTCATCCACATTTTTTAATGACCAAAGATGTTTTGCTGTGCGCACAATAACATAAAAGCATCATCGGGGCATAAAACAATCCTGAATATTCATATCATTCAGTGTGACTGAATCTTTTTTTTTCAGGAATTTGTTCTGATTCGCGAGGCGCTGTTGAAGGCCGGGCAATTTCATCTGCTCCCCCTCATCAGAGAGAGAAAATAAAAAGGGAAAACCATAGCTGATCTTCAAGAACTACACAGTTGCAGTCAAGTAAAATTAAGCAAAAAATCATTGAATGTTGACAATTACATTTTCGACAGCTGTTAGGCAGCAGACAGTGTATTCATTCTTTGATATTTGCTCTTCTAAACACTCCCCGTCTGGTGCGTCTGTATTGGGGGGAAAGCCTGCGTTGCACAGTGAGTGTTGTCGTTTGTCTTTATGTTTATGGAAGCAACAGCAGTTTAAAATAAATAGATGAAAAATGGGTATTTAGCATAAGCTGTGGTGTGAATTGTAACTTTTCACAGGTGGAAAAAAACCAACTTTACTCACCTGTGAAAAACATTTTCCCAGCAAAACCTTGTTCTTAATGAACAAAGGAGAGATAACTAATTCGATTGCTATTCTCAGATGCCTTATACTACTCTAACGCCACCGAAACAGATGGACATATAATCACATTTTCATCTTTTAGTAGATGAAAAAAGTGTTGAGCTAAGAACACTGAAAACACTGTGTAAACAATCATTGCTCTTATAATTAAAAGATAACTGAAAATATCTTCAACGAAAAAAACAAGACCTTTTTCAAAAGACACCAGGTCGGAAAAGGATAATTCAGTATTTGTTATTTGAGCTGTGTATTGTCAAGATGTGAAACCATATAAAGAAATCTTAGTGTAGTGTAGAATAACTTGAGTTATTATAGGAATGTCTTAGACGACTGCGGGCGACTGTGGTGAGCGGGTCGTCCTTCAATCAGAGGATCGGCGGTTCGATCCCCGGCTCCGGTAGCCCATGTCGATGTGTTGGGCAAGACACTTAACCACAACATTGGTGCTGTAGCTGTGTGTGAATGTGTGTGAATGTTAGTTACTCCTCATGGGTCGGTGGCTCCTCCCATCAGTGTATGAATGGGTGAATGATGTCATGTAGTGTTAAAGCGCTTTGAGTGGTCGGAAGACTATACAGGTCCATTTCGAAGAAAATAAATTAATTTTAATTTGCAGTTACAGGTCAGACCAGCATTATAACACTAAAGATTATCCCTTTATACCAACAATCACTGATCTGCTGCCGAGTCAATTTTGAAATTAACCTCTAGACCCTGCACCAATTATATTAGTCACAGGGATATTGTCACTTAAGTAAGACACACGCACACACACATACACACACACACACACATATGCATATATATATATATATATATATATATATATATATGTATGCGGTCCTTTGGGTAGTTAATAATCCATCCTACAGAGCCTGTGGTGTAATTTTGTGCTAGAGCAAACATAGTAATAGCATTATAAATACAGCGATGGGCAAAGCCAACAGGAACTATAGAGCTCTTAATGAATATCCGCGGCACCCGCGAAGACACAGCGGAGATAGACCAGGGTGTCGGCAAGCAAGCGAGCGGAAACCCAAATTTCAATTTCTCCAAAAGCTCTGAGCGACCCGCCGCGCTGCAGCTTTGATCATCGTGGAATAATGTGCTTTGATGCTTAGAATAAAAGATCTACCTTTTGATGTGTGTGTGTGTGTGTGGGGGGGGGGGGCTGCTTTTTCTCTCCCCTTCTTCACCCTGTGATACTCTGGGCTTCCGTGAAACAGTTGGATTCATCACTCTGACCCAAATCTGGTGTCAGGGTGTTATAAAACTAAGACCACAAGCTACGTCTTGCCGCTACCGTCTCAAGTCTGAGGGACTCCCAGGTGTTTGTGATCGACTGGATGGATGCGAGGCGGGTTTTCAAGTTGCCTCCTCGTGGATTCAACTTGGAAACTGGTGAGAAGTTTTGGAGCCACTTCCTTTTCGCTCTCTCCGGCAGCGTGCATCAGTGCGGCGTGTTGGAAGAGAATTTTGTATTCGATAAATTAAACCGCGTGCTGACACACAATGTCATTAATAAATGATTACGGCCAGGCTGTGGCTTATTAACAGAGATAAAACGCAGTTGAATCAAGGAGGTAAGGGGGGGGGGGGGGTCTAGACATGTGACTGGGAGTCACGTAGTCGACAGGACGAACTGAGTCGACAGATTCCTGTTTTAGACTAAAAACACCTCTTTGAGCTTGTTTCCCCTTCGACTTCACATCTCTGCCTACATAAATAAGTAACTAAATACTAGGGGTTTAAGAAAATATGGATACATAATATTAGTTAATTATTATCCTCAAAAACAAAGTGTACTTCTTTTTAGTCAGATTGTATGCATACGGCGGTTTACTTTATACAAAATTTAATTAGATTGAAGAAACCTGCTCAACAAAAGATCCTCTGATTGTGCCTCTCCTGGTTGCACTGGCTTGTGTGTAAGTAGGTATCCGTGGGGCCCGGGACTCCGAACCCCTCTGGATGTTCTGTGCTAAATGTGTCCTGACTCTCCTCTGCTTTCTGTCTCGGTTCCTCCAGAATGCGGATGACCTCTTGGTAGCATCAGCTGAGTGTCCAAGCGATGACGAAGATTTGGAGGAGTGTGAGCCTGGAAATGGTGAGTCAACTCAGGGAGTTCTGTCTTCATAGTACTTGGTGTCCAAAAACAAAGTGCAGCCTAGAAAAACAAAGGTAGACTCACCTCGACTACTGCGACCTCCTTTACTCCATGTTTACATGGCTCTTTGTGACTGCCAAGCCCTCTGTATGCAGCTCTGATTGGCCAGATGTGAAACCCTCCATCCCAGTTTTCCTATTGGTTATTAAGCAGCATGCAGTCGGCAGCGCCGTGGTTCATTAATTGCTCGGCCGAGGGGTGGTATCTGGCGCACCAATCTCCCGGACCGATTTTTTTAACGAGGCAGGACAGCTCCGACATCGGGCCACGCAGCTGCAGCCTGGCTGGCCCGGTGGCCGAGGCGCCGTGAGTGTGAACAGCGGGTCAAGCAATGTTCTGACACCGTGACGGAAGTCGGAAGTTAAAGGCCGTGCGTTTGACTCTCCCGTCTCCGCGGTTTCTGGCTCTATTAGGTTGCCTATAGAGGCCAAGAACCCGCTCACAGGGAAGCGGTGTGACTCAAACGACTCCCAGGAATTTAGCACACAAAATAGAATATGCAGATTCACATTTAATGACATTTTGTCCTGAAAGATCGTGTCTGACAAGATTTCTGTTGTTCAATGGCGTTACATATTTAAACGACTGGTGTGGGTGGGATGAAAACAACAATTGCCTGAAGAAAACCTGTGATTAAAACACTGCCAGTACGCACGCTGTCGCAGTGCCAACTTCATGGGATCATTATAGTAGAAAGTGTTCTTCTGGAACCTCGTTAATAACACCCAGGGCAAAAGCAATCTTTTAAGAATTAAGTTCATAAATGCACATATTGCATGCATATTGTAGATCGCAGGGCAGATAGCATTAAGTCACACGCATTCAGTAAAATATGCTACCATTTATTATTAGATTCAAGATGGAAGTGAGAGATTCTGCATTGAAAATGTTTTAAATGATTGTTTGACACGTCACAAGAGATAACGGAGCAGTTAGCTGTTGGAAACAGGATTAGAACTTGGCGAATAGCTTTTTAATGCTAGCGTGTCTGCAATCATATCCCACTTGGCTCCCTCTCTGAAAATCCTGCTTAAATTGCACACATTATCACTTTGCAAAACATATAAGCACCGCTTGCACATCTTCTCCCAGGAGTCCTCCAGACCAATCCTTGGAAGAAGAAGAAAAAGAAAACGTGAGCATGTATAGTTTATAATGGGCTCATTTCAGGCTTTCACAAAATGGAAAGCAATGTAAATAACAATTGAAGATGGATCCATCATGAATTATACAACATAAAGGGGCCTCATTAAAGATAATATCCGTACTGCTTCTCCTATCGTAACCAGAGGTTTAAAATTGGAAGATCCAACCCTTCCCGTTACAGAAGCTTCTGTAATTAAGCACCGAGATAATTGCTATCACAGTGACAAACTGTCCAGAGACAGACACATCGGTCCTGGACGGAAACGTTGCCGTTGAACATCGTTTGCAGGAACCCAAGAAATCAAAAAGCTTTGAGGAAGAGCAGAACAGAGCGTCAGTAGTTTTTTTCCGAGCACAATTTTAGTGTTCATGTAGTTTCTGTGGGTAAAACACAACTTTTATGGGAACGGTGTATATATAGAAAACATGAAAACAGCTCTCTCGTGCAAGTATCAGAGCCCTGGAGTCTCCGCGGCGCGCACACGTCTTCGCCACCTTCACGCGTGGATCGTGTCGGCGTGACAGCTCTCGCACATATCCTCATTATGAGTCCCGGGCGCAATGCAGGACAGGAACGCCATTACAAACCAAATCAATTGTGTTCACTTTCCTATCAAGTCCGATTGATGTAAACATGAAAGATTGCGTCGACACTCGTAATGCTCGTAGCGCCGCGTGGTGCTGTCGATGCCAGAGGAATATGTACATGGGAGAGACAGCGCAGGCGTGTTCAGGGACCACCTCTCCCACAGAGAAAATGTCCCTTTCTTGGTCTCCCTGTTTGTGGTTGGGAGGAAACATTAATCAGCATTATTGTGCAGAATCTTTAATGGTCATGCTTTGCATTGATCATTTGGGGTGTGAAGGGCGTGCTACGAGCCTGATCTACGCTCACACATTTTGTCCCAGTTGATTTGGGATTTCTCAAAGGAAATTGGCAGGCGTACGTAACGTTTATTAAATCCGAATATTGTCGGCCGTCCGTTCTGCTAATTTCTACTTAGGCCAACATTACGTGTGGATCCTCCGCACTGTTTTATGAAAGACGCCCCCGGTGACTCACAAGGTGAAAACAATACCAGCGTCGCTGTCGCAGCTGATATAAAAAGAGTCGCCATAATAGCGCCTCACTTTCCTGAAGTTCCTTTTCTCTTTTTCAGGAAAGGTAGTTCACATAGAATATATGTTGGACTGTAAACAGCAGGAGATTATAGAAATCGGTATGTTCTCGAGTGTAGCATTTTCCTCCGTTTTTTTCTGTAGGTGATGGGGACCGAAATAGAGACTCATTCCCTTCTTATCGAAAGCAGAAATGAGAGTTTTTCTCTGGATGCTACGGCCGGGCTTAATCTCCCATGAGGGGATACGCAACTCTCTCTCTCTCTCTCTCTCTCTCTCTGGTTCTCTCTCTCTCTCGCATGCCCACACAAAACAGTGGCAGACATGCTCACCTTACCAGACAGACACTTGTCTCTATCACTCTGTGGGTGTACAAGTTTTCACTCTGCAGCCGTGTCTCCTGAGAAACAACAAACGCACATGCTCCGTATCACACCTTCCAGATGCCACGAGAGCCTCAGCGGGGTCAGATAAGCCTCTGCGGGAGAGAAAAAGAAAAAAAACTGATGACAAGTGGAGAAGAAATCAACATTGTCCGCGGGAACATGTCCCCACTCCATCATAGTCATTGTGTGGCAGGACCAGTGTTTTCAATTCCTTGCGAGATTGCAGCTCCGTCTTATTGAACTGCCTTCAGGGAGGAGAACAAATGTTAAGCACAGCTGTGGATTTTCTATTAAGCCGCGCTAGATATGACTGCTGTGAATTCATGGGGATCAATAAACTCCTTCCGACAGCGTGGGACGCCGCTGGAGCTCCGTGTGCTTTCCAGATGTATCTACCGGCAGCCGTAGTTGGACAGCGCACAATTCAGGGGGACTTGTTTCCTTATTCAATGGCCTGCTGCTAAATGATGACCCTCAGACAACGGTTGCCAGAGCGAATGCAAAACGGCCAAAGCAGGGAAGGAAGGAAAGGACCCGGGGAAGAGATGAGCTGGAAGGCCGGCGTCGTGGAAGGACTGACCCTCATCAACATGTGTGGCACGTTCCTTCGCACTCGATGCAGAAGAGAGAGATGGGGAGAGGGGGAAGAGGAAGGCGAGGGAGAGGATGCGAAATTGAGCGAGCGGAGCGGAGCAAAATTCCCATGAACGATTCCCGCCTTTCCCCACCAGGCTAATTAAACTCTGACTTTGTCAGGGAGCCTTAATTACATCACCCAATTAAAGCTTTGGTTCGGATCCTCCAGTGCTGTTTATGAGCCTCAGTCGCGACCTAGGTGGCGGGAAGAAAAATCGCTCAAAAACACATCTTTATGTCACATACGTCATCTGTGGACAGTAATTGTCTTCAAAGTAACGCACAGTTAGAGGATGTTACACAGCATCTCTTTCTCCAACAACAAGCCCTTCTCATTAAATCTCTTTCATTTTATCTCGCACTCTTCTCTACCTCGGCACGACCTCACTTTCCCTCTCCCTCTCTCTTTCTTGCATACCTCCGAGCTACTCATCAGACCCAGGATGTTGTAGGCGCTATATCGGTTTTACTCTGACAAGATCAGAGCTTTGAGGAGCTCCTCAATAATTCATCAGGCAACATGCTATAGAGGCAACATGCTATAGAGGCAACATGCTATAGAGGCAACCTGCGAGGGTTCTTTTTTAGGAGAAACCGGGAGCTTGGATGAGGGATGAGGGACGACCTGGGCCCACTCACCCAGCGTGGCTCAGAGGGCACATGGGATCAAACCCACACTGGTCGATGGGTTTGGGTGTCAGCGTATTGCTTCATCGATCTTCCTTAGATAGCCATCCTCCACAAGTAAACAGCCCCCGGTTTATCTGACGGGTTCCACGGGTTAGATGGTCGGCAATGTGGAGGCTAGAGCCGTCTGGACGATCTCTGAACCCTACACCATCCTGTTGCGGCACACAGATTTTAGGGGGTCGTGTGATCAGGGTTACTATCTATGCAGGCATTAGTACAATAAACATTCTTCTGATTTTACCCATTTCTATGGAAATAATGCGGTGCTTAGACAAGTTTGCAATATTGCGTGATTAATGAGGTGAATGTGCTCCGATCGATCGGCCTCCCTTTGTTATTCTCCAGTATTCCTTCTGAATAGTATATATATAATTTGATTGGTGGTCCCTGTAGAGGCCGATCGGGTGATGTTTAACATGCGGGACAATTTCTCTGCATGCTGCTAACATGGCTTCGACAGAGTTTGTCTGTAAAGGCCTTTTCACAATAAATAAACACATGTCAATTCATGATGCTTTCCCGAAAATAGCAAACAATTTCTGAAATGAGGACAACTGATTGTATTGAGTTATAATGCATTAAAAGTGCTTTACATGAGACACAAAAAACAAGGTAAAAGAAACACAACACAAACTGAAACTGAAATAAAACATAAATGTATCATGTTTTTTATTTAACTTTTATTGATGCATGATTACTAATTAACATCATGTCATTAATTATTAAAAACTAGTTTGGGAAAAATAACAGGTTTTCTCTGCAGAATCTCACTTACTTTCAAAATGGGGACTGCTGGCTAACGGTGCTAACGTACACTGCAAACAGTGTTTAGCTGGGGGGCTACGCTTGCATTTTAATTGATAGTCCATTGAGTGCACCATAAAAAAAGGATTTATCTGATATCACATAATAAGTCCCATAACAGGACATGTGTTTTTTGCAAAAAAAACCTAGATATCTACTTGGTTGCAGCACCATGGTCGGAGAAATAATATACACAGACTACCATAAACCGGCCCAATGCCAAAGCATGGAGGTGGGGAAGTAGTAGCTCAGGATATGTCTGCGTATGGATTCATAGCGCAGTAAAGGGGAAACACCGCGCTGGCCAGAAAAACAAATGCAGCCAGATTTATGGAGTCGATCCAGGTGCTGATGAGCCATGAGGTTACTTTGACTTTGCCAACATGTGACACGATATGGGATGGGCATCATCCTCTGTATCAAAATACTTCACGCTGAGAGCAACAGCAGCAAATGCAACATTTGTAAATAGTTTATGGATCCTTTTTGAAGGGACAGGGTTTTTTTTTTTTTATATCCCCCACCCCCCTGTTCGACAAATTATATGGCCACTATTGTGGCCTGATTTAACAGCAGGCAAGGGAAAATATATTATACTTGGACACGCTGTTGGATTTTTCATCTGCAGTCTAATCAAAGCTGAATTATAGAATGCGCAAACTCCAAACAAGCCTTTTGGTCTAAATATTTCAAATGGATGTGAGCGGGCCGACGTGATCGGCAGAATAACCATGTTTGTCAGGAGACCGACGTAGATGCATCATTATCCGGTGGTCCTGGTCTCCTTTTGAGTAAATAGAGGGGGGGGGGGTGACTCATACTGGCAGCGGCGTGTGGGTAAAGATAAAGAAGAAATGTCATCATGTGGGCTAAACGTGGTTCCGCGGCCTCCGCTGTTCAAATCAATGGAGTCAAACTCAATCAATCAGGCTGAATATCTTTTGAGTCTCGCTCGCTTCAATTTTTATATTATAGTCACACAATATTGAAGACGGAGGGCACCCACACACTGGAATCACGCTATATATATCTTCTTTTTTTCTGGCGCTTGTTTGCGTCTGGCCCAGTTTTGGTTCAAACATGTATGTAGGCTCCAGCGCCCCGCGACCCTAATGAGGATTAGCGGTATTGAAAATGGATGGATGGATGGATGGATGTATGTGAAATAAAATACTTACAAATCTGAAGTTCCCTTGGGTTGGTTTCATACAAGACTGTGGTTCTTGGCAGCTTTCATGCATGTCTCATCTGTAACGTGTTTTTTCTTCTTCCTGGGCCTGTCAACAACCTGCCTGCGGGTGTTAACTCAGCAACCAGAACTGCATACAGAGAACAGGGTGCAGTCGTGGAGAGCCAATAGAAGGTGTAGATTGGTTTAAACTATGGGTGCAGTAGGCTTGGGTCACGCAACAGGAAATGAAACGGTGGTTCACTTTGACTGTTGAGATGTGGCTCACTCTGTGTGAGGGCTGAGCTTCTTTTCTTGCTTTGGCTCTACTACGCTAAGAGCACAGCAGAGCGATGGGAGCGATTTGTCGTAGCGATCCTTTACCGTTAAAGACTTCGATAACGTCTGCGTTCGCCTCCAGGATATCTACATCGTTCTTTTCAAGCGCTGTTATGGGCTAAACCTTCTCACTCCGAACTCGTCAAATACAGCAGCTGGGTCAGTGTCCCTGGCCTTTGAACTACGACGCGCTAGTGTCCGTTTCCGCGCATCACATGCGTACACTGCATTACAAATTAACTCACAGGGATATACAATGCTTTGGGTTAAAATAAGCTGTCACATAGTTAAGTATAAGTATGCAACGTAAGTACATTACGTAACTTAAAATAAGTCTGTTTGCTTTTGGTTGTACTCGGGACATGAACGGCGGCTTCCTGAGTGAAAGTCCTATGTTCTTGACCCCTTCATCCACCACGCGGACTTAATGGCTCTTTTATACGTCCACAAAGAGCAGCATAGTTTGCAACAATTGCTGAGCTGCTGTACTTGACGACTTGGAGGTGAGAACAGACTATTCCATCTGTGCGTCTATGGTTGACAGAAAACACACATGTTAAGCATTGTTCCTGATTCTGCGAGGATTACACGTCGTATACAATAACACAACCATCCATTTGCAATGTCAGCCACACGTACTGTAAGTGGGCCACGCGTTGAGCGGAGGCAACTCCTCGATAATTGGTAGGCTGCAGGTATAACGCTTGAAATTGCACTCGCAGCATCTCTGCCATACAGAGAGATGGCAAAGTGAAGATAGCGACACCACCATCGTGTCGATCACCCTCAGTCAAACTTACTCTGAGGTCCCCAAAACAGATTTGTATTAAATTTTTTTTAGGTCACCTGTGACTTTGACAAGTCATTTCACAAAACCACCAATTTCTGAAAAAACTGAAAAGGCTCTAAAGTTGTGAAATCCTCGTCGGTGCGTCTCTCTGTTCTCCAAATGTGGCACCGCGCTCTGCTGTCCTCTCAGCCTTCAAGGTGAAACAGCCCTCCAACACAGAAAGAAAAGACATATAATGGAGAGGAATAACTTGAGCATTGCCATGGAAACTAGCCTGAAGTTAGAAAAGAAGGGTTGAAGAACTACTGCATTTCTTTTTACAGCGTTTTCACATGCTTGCTTTATTTCAAGGCCTGTTTCATAAGTGTGTTATTATATGATGAAATGTATAGTGTCTCTGTTAACTCAATGTTTGTAACAAAGCCTTTGTCATTCTTTGAGTGAAAATGTATGGTTGTATTACTGACAAGGTTTGGGGGGCTTGAGCGCTGCTGAGCTGAGTACAGGGGGAATTGTTCCAATCCCAACACTTCCCCTTTGCTAATCCCCCCCCCCCCCCCCCTCTCCAAAATGCCTGATCCAACCTCTCTCCTTCTGAGTCTCTTTGATTCACCTCATCAAATGAACAAAGAGCCAGAGTCATGATTTTATGCTGATGATGTTGGCATATCTTTGGTCATGTTTTCCTTTTTCTCCCCCCAAAATGTTCCATAATCTAATCCCCCCTCCCTCTGCCATGTTTCACAAATGTTTCCTTGACTGTGACCCTAACACATTTACCAGTCCTAAGAGAAAAAAAATGTTCTGAAAGTCAAATGTAGTGTATAAAGTGATATTCTGCCATGTTCTGTTAACAAACTCCCAATATGTTTAACCCTTCACTCCAGCTGGGCTTGTGATAGAAAGGATTTCTCCTGAATGAATGCAAGTTTTACAAATGATATTGTTATCCACCGAGTAATCTTTATTAAATTCGGGTGATCATTTCACAAGTGGGCTGAAAACGGATAACCGAAGCTCGACAACAAATTCTGGCTCATTAGGACGATTATTTAATTGACACCTGTGTCGGTGGCTGTTTAGGAAGGATGTCATGTTTATGTGTGGTGTTTGGGAGGGAAGTGAGCCGGAGTGTTTAATTCAGTGTACTACAGTAAGAGTGTGTACTGAGAGAAATGACAGATAAATGATCCTGAGGGTTTGCATACAGATTAATTAGAAATGAGCCATAGAAACCACCATGCCCAAAGGGGGGGGGGGGCGATTGAGCCCAACCTTTATAAGCAAGCTGAATAATTCAAGTTTCGTAACGTCATGATTATTATGATTATTCAACACCCCTCCTCCTCCCCCCCCCGCCCCCCCCAAAAAAAAAGCGAAAGAGGAGAAGAGGTAAATACGTTGGGGGGTGGGGGGGCGGGGTGAGTTGTTTATCACTATCCGAGAACAATCTTACACAGCTTTCTTTTTGTAATTTTTTTTTTCATGCAAAAATCATGCGGCCAATTTGTTGATGTAAGTGACCTGAACCTCGTGGTTTGCTATCTTATTCAACCAATCACAACAGAATCTGAGCGTGAGTGTAGCAAGCGTAGGTGAGAAAGCTAGCAGTGAAGCATAGGCTGTATTACAATAGATGTTAAGTTGTTCAGTGTCATTTGTAGTCTACTTTTATCTTGTATTCGTGATATAGCATGTAGGTCTGTGCAGCACAGGGAGATAGGTCAGAACAGCCAGGAACAGGTGCAGGATAGAGTATTGTCTTAGATCTTGTATTCTATTTCAGTTCAGAGCTAGTCAGCATATTAACTTTTTAAATAGAACAGACTAACTAAACTTGTATAACTAACCTCATGTAAAGTTGTAGTGCTGTTCTAATACTGGTGTTGCTGTATTCATTTGAGCTGTTTTTCTTCTGTTCATCTGGAGGTGGTCTCTCTCTCAGGTGGTCTCTGACACTCTGTTTTCCGTTGTCTCTTTCTTGTCCTAGGAGGTGAATTAGTGTTGCCCATAATAACGGTGGACTCCCTAGACCCCCCATCCATCGCCACCCACTACCCAGTAATCCCCTCACCCCCCACCACCTACCGCCCCTTCCTCACCCTGCTCGAAACCACCAAAGAGTCCCTCCCCTTGCCAAATGGCAGGCCCCCCTGCCTCTTGGACCAGGAGGACTGCGAGGAGCCCATCGAGGTGTCGGCGTACGGCTCGGGGGAGATGACAGAGTCGGATGATGAGGACTATTACAAAAATTCCCCCCTGGTCACCGACAGGACTGTCCTCCCTCCTCCCCCAGCTGTCGAGGGCAGTGTCCAAAACCCCCGAGACCGCCACTTCTCCCGCTCCCCCAACTCCCACCGCCCACCTCTCTCCTCCACCCCCACAGCCAACCCCGACCAGCTCAGCCCGCACATCAAGCCGGCCGGCGGCGGCAGCAGCAGTAGCAACAACAAAATCCCCGCCGGCAAAATGAACACCCGGGACCAGGTGCTGCTGCCACCGGCCCACCCGTCTTCAGACCCGGGCCACCGCAGAGTCCCAGGAATAACCTACCCCCCAAATTTCCCCCATGTTCCCACTCCAGACCCCACGTCTCCTGACAGAGGGCTCCCGGGCGCCGTGGAGGTGCAGCAGTCCAGCAGCACCACAGGAATGGTGGTCGGCATCGTGGCGGCCGCCGCCCTCTGCATCCTCATCCTGCTCTACGCCATGTACAAGTACCGCAACCGCGACGAGGGCTCCTACCAGGTGGACCAGAGCCGCAACTACATCAGTAACTCGGCCACGCAGAGCAACGGAGCCCTGGTGAAGGAGAAACAGCCCAGCACTGCCAAGACGGTCACCAAGAACAAGAAGAACAAAGACAAAGAGTACTACGTCTGAGGGAGCGCCGCCGCGACACACAGAGACAGATGGATGCACTTAGAGAAGGAAAGAGACGAGAGAAAGAGGGAGCGAGAAAGGGCAGTATATGGAGACGTAGCAGAGGGTTACTCATTCAAAATTCTGTATTGTCAGGTGGCCATACATGTCAATTCCAATCTAATCAGAGGCAGAGGCAGCCAAATAGGAAAGCAAGGTGACATCATGGTTCTGTTCACACCGTTCAGCATTGCTTTGATTGATCTGACTTCTTATTGTCAAAACCGTGGTGTGGATTTAAGGCAAGGCTTATTACACCTCAGATCTCAACACATACCGTGCCAACAACCGTGCACCAAATGTTGATAAAACATAAATGCGTCAGCACTTAACAGGTTATTTAATATCGTGAGTACTGTAGGAAAGTGCCAGCGTCAGTATTTGTGTCACGGTCCGTACTTCATTCTGAGGCGAGCTCGTGGTGGAAGCCTCCGCCTTTAGAAATACATCCACATATTATGTGTCCACCTGTTTGAATTTGGCGACTTGACATCCCTCTGTCAAATCAATGTACTGCCAGCTCACAGAGACATTGTGTCAAACCCAGCTCTCCCACCTCTGTGAGTGTTCCACGTCTCCGATCTCTCTCTCTCTTCCTCTCAGTTCGCCCGTGCACCCCGTTTCTCTCCTTGTCCGGTGCGCCGCAGCCGACGCAACGTAAACTCTGCCGTGTTTCAAGCATGTAGTATTCATTAACGAAAAAGAGATACAAAACGTTTTTCTTTCTGTGGAGTTCTAAAAAAAATAAGTAAAAAAACAGTAAAAAAAATACGACGACGATTGATGATCATAACGACGTTCAAACGTAGCAACTGTGTGAGATACCAACGCTCCAACCCAATGGATGCTAACTTGTACGTTAAGCCGCCAAAAACTTGTTGAGGCCAAAACCCTTTGGTCGTCCTTTGTTCCAGCAAATCTGTGTCATGTGTTTCTGGGGCTCCGAGCCCCCCCCCCCCCCCTCTCTCCATCCTCCCCCCTTTCTAGTGGGCCAGCAGAGAAACTGTGTCACGTCCTTACAGTACAGTTACTAATAACCGAAAAACAGAAAAAACCTCCAGCAAACAAGATGAACTGTGTTCTATATAACTATAAATATATGTATAGACGTTGCAGAAACCTTTGGACCTAAAGCGTGAGCGAGTGATAAAGCGAGAGCACGCCGATGATGTGCAGCGAAGACACACTTTAGGATTGTTGACGGTTACAACGCCCAGACCCCCGTTCCTCAGAGCCCTCCCTCTCATGGACAGCAAGACTCAGTCACTTTGGTTTGCTCTTTTCTTTCATTTCTTTTTTTTTTCTCTGGAGAAATGAGAGACATTATAAGAGGAATTCTGAACCCATTCTTGCTGGAGTTCCACTGTGGAGAGAGAGAGCTTGCAGCTGAAGACGCCCTGTGTTTTTCGCCCCCTCTCTCGCCTGACAGGACCGACGGCAGCCAATGGGCAAAGCAAACTTTGTGTGCTCATCCCACGAATACAAGGGGGACGGCAGTTCGCTGGAAGATGTACAACAGAACTCTAGTATTCCAATTTTCTCAACTCTATTAAAAAAAAAAAGAAAACTGTACCATGAAAAGAAAAGAAAAATCCTGAAAAAAGTTTGTGAAATGTCTAAATATTTGACTCTCATCCCATTACTAAGAGAACTGTGTTTTCCCTATCGTCATTCCTGTTTGGAGAAAAGAAGAAAAAATATTACCATCCTGGAAAATGGAAAATGTCTATGTAATTTCTTTTGGTAATTGAGCAAATGTGATTTGGGTTATGAACATGAAAACACGCATTGTCCTTTTATTCCATCTGTCATCCTCAATCTGTTTTTGTCCCTCATCTATTCCTTTTTCTCTGTATGGCAGATCATATGTTCCCCATACCCTGTGGAGAAAGCAGGCTCTATCCATTCTCCATGTTTTTTTTTTTCATCATTTGTTTTATATCTATTTCTGTCTATCTGGCTCGAGACAAGATGGCTGCCGTTTCATTTGACAGGCTCCATCGATTCAGTACCCTGCCACGTTTGTCTGGTTTCTCTCTTTCTCCATTCCAAGCATACTCCTCCCAGTATCTTCCTGTTCTTTCTAAATGTTATTGTAAAGTGTTCCAGTGCGATGACTCTAAATATGTGTACATTAACAGAGGGAATACACTTGGTTATATACTTCTTACTCCTTGTGTCGCGTGGTCTCTTTATCGTCCGCTTGTCTCCAAGTCAAATTTGAGTATTTGGACAATTACTATAAACTGCAAGTATTGGTTCCTTATGAGGATCATGTAGAAAGCTGCTGATGTGCCCACTGGCAGAAAGCTAAGATCAGTGGTTTGAAGGAAAGACAACATGGGAACTTGATTTCTATCCCAATGACTCTAATCATATTTATTAAAACAAATATTGAGGTTTGTTGCACTCATTGGTAGGGTGGGAATCTTACATTTGAGTGTGAGACCTGGAGGACTGGAAGATGTTGAAAGCCACCAGACTCCTTTACAAAAGCTCTACTTGTACCTCTTAGAACACGGGCGTTGCTGGTCTACCTCCATCGCTTCTTTTCTTTGTGTCTTTGATGAATCTGAACTAACTGAGCGAGGCAGCACGTTGCTCAGCTACCATGCGTTACAGTATCATTGTAGAACTTTTCTCCGTTTTGCCCACGATGTCAGAATGTGAAAACACCTGTTGTATTGTGTCAACGCCCTTCAACCTGCATCACCATGTTGGACCCAGCTGGTTGTTGTTCGTATCACTTGCAGCTAAAGAGCCTGAAACCAAGACAAGGAGTCCATCACCGGGCTAACCAAGTCAAGCATGTGTTTATTCCCTGTAATACAATCAAACTTGCTTTTCTTTTCAGGATTGTATAACCTTCCAGGGTGTTGCTTATCTTTATATATACAGATGTTAAGTTAGAAGTGTTATTCTGTAGGTGTTGCTTGAATGTGATCACACAGATATATATTTTGAAAATCATAGACACCTCTAATTTCAATCCTACTGATGAATGCTTTTTTAACCCTAAATTCATATTACTTTGAGCTGGGTATGAAACTGATTTTTTGATGAGATATAATATAACCTATTAGTTTTTTTCTCATTAATATTTTAGATTGTTTAAATATACATTTTTTGGAACATTCACAAGTAAAACTATCATCAGCTACATTTGAGTCGTGGCACCTCTAAAGGAAAATACATTTTACACAGCGAAAGACAAATCATCACGAGTAGCCAATCACGGTGTGGATGTATAATGACCATAGTGGGAGCATGCCATCCCAAACTTAAGAGCAATCATACAACTAAAGCACACTTCTGGACATCTCTTCAATCAAGAACACAGGCTGAGGTAAGTGCTCGAATTATCCAATGGTGATTTTCTTACCATTACCATTTCAATTGTAGGCCTAAGATCATACCGTGTACTTTATTCTGACTTTGTTCGACATACTATGACTTTTTAGACATACTATACAATTACTTTATTCCAACTTTTTTCAACACACTATACTATGACTTTTCCATCAAACCTTTCAACATACTACACTATCACTTTTATCACATTGTTTGATATGCTATAATTTCATTCAGACTTTTTGATATATGACCTATGACCTTTTATTTATAAAAGTGACATGATGATAGAAGGCCTATATATTATATTATATATATAATATATAATATTTTTGTACACACAAAAACTCACATTTATGGGATATATTTATGAGAAGTGAATTATTACACTCCCAAAATAAACTGTGTACTTGCTGGTAACCAAACAGACCATTTAACAGAAGGAAATACCAAAAATAATAAACAAAACTAAGAATCTTGTACTTATCAATGCACCTCTCACATGGAGTCATTTGAGATTTGTTTTAAAATGTCAGCTATACACAAACACTGAACATGAACACTACCATTCAATGTCAGAGCACATGTGCTTGATACCTGGTTATTCATGAACGCTGCTATGAGAACATTTCACTGTTCATTCCCCAGTGTCAAATACATTTTGATGCCTCCATGACCAGTTTTTTAATCAAATTAAAGAGAATACAATTATATAAAAGAATCATGAGTTGTGAGACAACCGGCATGTTTTTATGACAGCTTATTCTCTATTCTGATTTTCCGAGCAGGAAACCTCTCAATGACCTTCTAAAGTCAAGAATGTCCCTGACAAGTGCCTTCTCCATGGAGAGCATAGTCAGAACATTAAGCCACCCTGTGTCATGGTGATAAGAGATAAGATCATCCTTTGTTAGTCCCACAGCGGGGGCATTTGCAGGATTACAGCAGCAAAGTGGATAGTGCAACAAGAGACAGATCAGTAGAAAACAAAACAAGTTCAATAAAAGGTATAATACATAAGTAAATCTCAAAAAACAACACAAGCTACAATATAATCAGATTCAGTGGTTGAATACACACTATTGCACATATGAGGTAGGAAATATAAAGTGTTTATATTGCACATACATTGATATTGATACTGATATTGCACATGAATTAATGAATGTGTGTTTCTCAGGAAGATCTTGATCCTCTCTCCTCCGTAGAGAAGCACCTCTCAAGAGTCACGGGTCAGTCCTCCTGAAGATGTGCCACAAGCCTCAAACGCGCTGTTCTCATGGACGAGGGAGAGCTCTGAGCTCGGCCTCGTTCAACGCGCTGTTCTCATGGACGAGGGAGAGCTCTGAGCTCGGCCTCGTTCAACGCGCTGTTCTCATGGACGAGGGAGAGCTCTGAGCTCGGCCTCGTTCAACGCGCTGTTCTCATGGACGAGGGAGAGCTCTGAGCTCGGCCTCGTTCAACGCGCTGTTCTCAGGGTGCTGTGCAAGCAACTCTCCATGCAACGGTGTGTCGCACTGATGAGGCGCTGGGTGTAGGAGAACCACTTCTAGGCAGGCATCGGAAAGGTCACACATGCCTGTCAAAGACATATCATCAGCTTTAATTTGCAATAAAGATATTTGGAGGAAAGTGATTCTTAACACATGCTTGTTTCCAAGTCAAATCGGCCCAACTACTAAGGTGCTAACACCATTATTACATTGTACCTTCATTTTTTTCATTTGAATTTTCTTATTGAATCTTTCCTAAATTTAATATGTCCTGCTTTGCTATTTTATTGTATTGTATATATTGTGCATTTTTTCATACTTACTAATATTAATATGTTATGTGCTTGCTGCTGCTACAACAAAATTTCCCCCTGGGGATGAATATAGTATATATCTATATATCTTACCACTGAAAATAGGCTTATCTACTACTACACTACATTACATTTTATTAACTGACGCTTTTATCCAAATCAACTTACAATCATACACCGTAGCTACAGCTACGGGGAGCAATTCAGGGTTAAGTGTCTTGCTCAAGGACACATCGACATGGGCTAGCAGAACCGGGGATCGAACCACCGATCCTTTGATTGAAGAACCATTGCTAACCACTGACCCACAGTCGCCCACTACTACTTGTACTTTAAGTTTTCCTACTTTGGGTACATTTTTCTGATAATACTTACATACTTTTACAGGTACAAAAATACTCCACTTGTCGTGGAGTATTTTTGTAATCCGTTCAATGGTTGTTGAGACATTTCATTAAGAAGCTTGTGTGTCTGGGTTTACTCCTCTGGATACCATGAATTTCTGTGCATTTCCTGACAAAAGCACAACACCAAGCAAAGGTGTTAAAATCCCAGCACACTATGCATTCGAGAACATCAATAATACTGCATTGGAAGAATGAGTGCAAAGGCAAAACAGGGGAAATGTTTTTGTGCTTCCCTGTGTCTCGTCTGACCTCTCACCATGGAAACAAGCAGTCTGATTGATTGCTTGGACAGGCAATATCTTTGTCACGCTTACTTTGCCATGCTGTCATGAGCGGATTAGCCAAAGCGGTCTGTAATACCTCGTTGAAATTATTTACGACCGACACTCAACACCTGATCCGAGCAGTTGTTTACACGGCCCATGTTCATGATGGGTTAATGGGGCATGCGGCGCAATTAATGCACTTCCATAAACAGCAATAGCACAGATGATTCCAACGTCTCTTCCTCCTAAATAGGAAGCTATTGTACTTCAGCTGTCAACACTACACATCTTGAACATGTGCGAATAATCACTGCCAGAATCAAGAGGCAGACCAATATTATGAGGAATATACACAAGCATGACTGAGGAGGGCGGGGAGGACTGAGACACGGCAGGATTGTGGAAGAGTGACCTTTAATACTGCAGCAAATAATATAGCAAAAACAAAAGTACAAGTAAGTGGAGTTTTACATGCGGTAGAGGTGGCATTGATAAATGGTGCATGTTGCTCTATACTGGTGGTTTCAGAGTGTCCAGGTGTCAAAGGCAACACTCCTGGTATATATAGACGGCACAAATACAAAATATCTTCAGTAAAAGTATAGATTCATGCAAAGTTTTCAGTGCATTATTTCCTCCAAATCACTGAGGCTGAATCAGCTGGAGGGATGGCAATGTTGATCTGTCAGTTGGTTGGTCCTCCACTTTTGTCCGGACTGAAATATCTCTAACTTTTGGCCAGGACATGACATTTGCAAAACCAAGATGGTGAACATGGTAGACATTATATCCACTAAATATGCTAGCATCATCAAGGGCAAGTTAGCATGCTTATTGTATAGCCTTTAGCTCACTGGAGCCGCTAGCATGGCAGTAGACCATTTACCCGCACTAGCAGTCCAATCATTCCCGGGGGGAGCTGTGGTGCTTCCCTCTATAGTCCCGACCGCAGATCGCATGTTTGCCCACGTTCTTTGGCTCTCCTTTTTCGTTTGGTTTAAAACCAAAGAATCAAAAAATGTTGCATTCATTATTTGCATTCTTTTTGCTGATGGGAGCAGACATCTTTTCTTGCTGGCTTTAGAGCTACTTGTGTGATTCCGTACCACGTCAGACACACACTAGCATGTTGCTGCTGTGTTGCTCAATGGTCACGCTACAGCCATGCGTGAAGCATAGAGAAAGCAAGAGATTGAATAGGGCGCAAAATAATAACAGGAATATTGAATATCTTTCTTTGTGGACCATTATTGTGACGAGCCAATAGTTAAACCATAATCTTGTCATATCTCCCAAGTCTAATACACACTATAACTAGGTTATATATGGGATTATGAAAACTGTTATCTGATCATTTAATTTTCTAATATATTCAAAAAATAAATCCAACACATAATTAGTTAACGAGCAAGTTCAACAGCCTCTATAGCTTTCCATCACTCATCCTCCTTCAGGCACACAGCATTAATATTTAGCAATCACGTCGATCAGAACGACTTCCTGCTGGGCTGGAAGACAAATGTCTTGAAGACAAATGTCACCATAAAACACAAAATTGAACAAATATTGAGATTGTTGTTCTATCATCTCTCGTGATGAATGTGAGTAATGCAGCGACTCAAAACTTTATGAAGTGCTCTCTTTCGGTCGGCAGAGAACTTCAAATGAAAATCAAATCAAGAGCTGGTTGTTTGTAAATGGGGCAGCAGAGGCGAAGGTAAGGGAGGAGAGAAGGACTTTTGTGTGGTGTTTCCTCCGTATTTCGTCATGCAATCTTCTCTCCTGCTGGGAGAGACCCCATGGTCGCTTTCCTCGCTTACTCACCAATCTGTAAAATATGATATAATATGGATCACACTACGACCAGATATCAGAAATATTTCCGGACTAAACTAGATGACCCCCCCCTCCTGCAGAGAGAGCTTTGTTTCTGCCCTGCTCCACTTTCACCAAATTAAAAAAGTCAAAACGGCAACATTTCCCCACTGGCAGAAAGCTCTGCCGTGAACATCTGAGAACCTGGCTTTCACAAATAATACAACGTCACTGGCGGACGATCAGCAACGACTCTCAGCAGCCGCACAAATATTCAGCGCCGTGCATCGAGTGTGCGTCCACATGAGTATCAGAGAAGGACATGCAGCTTTAGACTGTTTGTTTATTTGCCTCTGAGTAAAAGCTCAAATAGGATGTGAGATGTATTCAGATGGGTGTTTATATCCCGCGTGGGAAAGCTGTCGCAAAAGACATCCTCACATTCTGTCAAAAAGCTTAGTCCATGTTAGAGCAAGTCCACAGACACCTGCAGACGGCAGTGAACATTTTGCTGCAGTTCAAAGACGACAACCCTTTGAAAAAAGAGACCGATGCTCGGTGGAATGATATTAAAGGTATCCTGTGGAATGCCTGACCCCTGTGGAGCAATGTTTTGCTGCTCCGCATCTTGTGATGTGCGAGCATGCACACTGGATCACGAGTGCCGTGAACACAATACTGCAGATTATTTCATGCTGTTCCCCTGAGAGACAGTTTGAGAAGAAGCTCAGCAACATGACAGCAAAAGGGTCGGGAACGAGGCAACCGCTGGCTAGCATGCTGGTAGAGCACATTTTACTAGCATTAGCCACACAAGCTATTGCTTCATGTTTATTCAGAAGCACGTTGTACATACGCAACTACAAAAGATATTCAAAGTGCAGTGATAGAAAATAGAAAAAATAGTAAACCTCTTCCATATAAGCTATATTTGGGGATACGTAAAAGCGGTTTGCTAGCTGGCTCACCAGTTAGCCATTTTTGCATTTGGTTGATAAGACTTGTCGGAGGAACATCCAGCCGACATTATCTACACACAACACCTATGTGTTGCTACATTGTTAGCAATAATGTACTGCCATAATGTGTACATAGTAAACTATTAACAGTAGGCAGTCCTGATTTTGCTGCTTCAAAATAAAAGCTTTAGAATAACAAAATAACGGGGGACTTTTATTGTGAAGAGAAGAGCTTTGTGAGCGACTACTCTCCAATAAAGCAAAAAATAATGAGGGACTTTTATTGTGAAGAATTTATAGGACATGAAATGTGTTTATACACATGCAATGTGTTTATACAGTCACTTCTTTGACCACAAATACATCAAATCACTATCCAATCAGGCCAGTCGCATTGAAGCATGGTCACACATACAGTAAATCTAAAACGGTCTTAAAGGGTTAAACTAGCTAGCTTATCAGTTTGTGCAGTGATACTACAATTCAAAGTATCTGCCCGTTACAAGCTCTGAATTCTAGTTTCTCTCTTTGTATTGTGTTCTTATCTCTATTGTGTTCTTATCTATTTATCTGCATCAACTTTATTTTCTTATCTCATATAATATTGCCAGTGATTTTTGGCATTTGCATTTCCTTACGTGCACCATATAGTTACTCATCCATAACAGGGTGTGTGTGTTAACCTGAGTAAATATCTACTTGTGAGAGTGCAGTCCTCCAAACATAAGCAGCCTCTCTGGTGTGAATCCCAACACTCCCCTATCGTCGGCAGCTCTCTGGGGGTGAGCATCTGATCATCTCTTCTCGCCAAGACGGGGCACTCGCACTGATCTAGGATTTGCCCCACCACCAGGAGGTCCCTCTTTAGTGCTACACCAGGCAAAACCCTCCTACTTGCCTCCCAGCTGTATTTACATCACTCTGTCTATCTCCGTCTGTCAGTCATTCTCCCTCCCTCCCTCCCTCCTCCCTCCCTCTCTTACTCTCTTCCCCACAAAATGCGTCACAGTGTTTGGACTAATTGACAGCACCTCTTGGGCATGACACAAATAGAGCCTTAATTTACAAGTCAAATGTTTATAAGGAGTGTTGCGTAAATGAAGGGGAGCCAGGCAGTGCTGGATGCAGCAAGACTGAATAAAATAACTGGATACAAGATGGTGAGCAGGGGGCTTAAAATGGGGCATAGAAGGAGCTCGTGATAAGTACGGGCAGCCGTATAGAACCTTTTAACAGTCGACGTCATCATACATGTGCACACGCTTTACCACGGCCGTCCAGACGAGTCGGCGAGCTTTAGACATTAGACTAAAGCTGTTTCCAGCATCAGAATGTCTGGTTGTTGCATGTTGGGTTGTAAAGTTCCACAGGATTGACAGGATCAGTTTAACAAGTGACCGTGTAAACTGATGACTTTCAGCCGAATGCGTCCGTGATTGCTCGTAAATGGTTGTCGTAGACAATAACACAGACCAGTATCTATTTAACAATTAATTGGAGGCTTTTACGAGGACACCTATACGTGTTTGGTTTGTATTTTCAACAGCTGACGTCAAAATGAAAAAACCAGAGTCACCAGCTAATACGGTCAAAGAGAAACACCGACAGCATCTATGGCTGTAAGCTATTAAACACATTGGCACTGGAATGATCAAAAAAGCCTTGTGTTTGTAGCGCCCACTTAAAAACTCAATGAAGTCAACCTCTGAGTCCATGGCATGGTGTTTGACCTTCTGAATAGGACCACAGATAACGCAGTGACGTCAATTTCTCGCTGGTGTAACGTTTCACGCGGTCTCTCCACCAAATACATGTTCATACCTGGTCTCCAGATATTGGGCCACTTGCTAAAGAGTTCCACCCACTCGCTAATAGCAAACGGATGTGGGAAGTCAATTTGTTGAGGTTGCATTCGCCATCTTTGGTCGTCCATTCCCTGACATAACTTGACAGGCTTTTGCACTTTGACGTATTTCGTGTGTGTGCGTGTGCTCACTGGAGTTTGTCTTCTGAAGTGTGTTTTTGTCCGTGCATGTGTGTATAATGTATAAGGACATAAGCATTTGTGTGTGCGTGAGTGTGTGTGCGCGTGTGTGTGCGTGTACGCGCGCGCGCGTGCATGCGTATGTGTGCGTGCGTTTTCGCGTGCGTGTGCGTGTGCGTGTGTGTGTGTGTGTGTGTGTGTGTACAAGAGAGAGGCTGTCACTGCAGAGAGAAATCCAGAGCAGAAGATGATGGATGAACATGGAGCTGCCCTCTAAACCCCCGCTGCTGGAATGAAGCCATACAAACACACCACACTCACCTATCAATCTGGCTGTCAGCGGATTACACCGTGTGACACAAAAACGGTACACACTCCCACAAAGTGTGAGAGAGAGAGAGAGAGAGAGAGAGTGAGAAAGAAAGAAAGAAAGAGAGGGGGTGAAACAGATGCTGGGGAGGGAGGAGACAAACGTGTAGCGAGATTGCAAAATCACTCAGCTTCTGAGAGGGCTTGCGCATGTGTGTGTGTGTGGCACCCCTCCCTTACTATTTTTGCCCAGTTGCCATGGCAACCATCGCCCCTATGCTTGTGTGTGCCTGTGTGTTTGGGCAATGTAAAGGCAGCCACTGCATTGTCCACTGCTCAAAACAAAGATGACTCCTCCCCCAAAAACTAAAAACACTTCACCCATAATCCCCTCCTCGCCTCCATGCCCGGCCGCGACCCCCCGCCGCTTTTAAATAATCATTCACAGTTTGAGATTATTCACGGCCTCGGTTATGTGGCACGAATTAAGGACACATAGAATGACTAGGTGCTCATTAATGGCTATTCTGGATAGGGCGCCATTAGAGAACGCTCTAATTAAACTGCCGTGGCATTGAAGCAGCATCCGGCTGACCTCGCCGCCTCCGAAGACACTTCAACTCTATCAAGCAACCAGGATCCACTCATTACCAGCCTGCACTTTCTCTGGGCTAATGAGTGAGGGAGAGTGTGTGTGTGTGTGTGTGAGAGCTTTTTGGAAATAATTCAGCTTTGAACCGCAGACCTGCCTTCCTGAGAAAGACTTCACAGTACATCACAGTTTATAATTTTCTCATTGAGGAAATGCTCTATCGCGATCAGTGTTTCTATCCTTCTGCTTTAAATCTGTGTGTCATTTGTGCACAGCAGGTTTGCCATCGTGTAGAAGATTGTGTGCACAAAAAAAAGACATGCACAGCGCCGTGGGTGCTGGATCAAAGAAATACAGCAGAGTTGAAACAAATAGATTTGCCGGCGATAGCTGGAGCACCAGGCTGTGTGAAAACCTGCAGTTGTGTCAATGTCATCATATTGTATTCACACACATGACAGATATGTGCAGTGACGCATATCTGTGTGTTTACAGAGAGCATATTTGTACCTGTCACCATGGACGCAAGTGTGTGCATAGACACAGCTGCATCCACGTGTGTTTTTTTCCTGTTTGCGTCAGTATGTGTGACACACACACACCCACACACAAACATTACTGCAGACGGACATAATGGCTTCAGCTAACATTTCTATATTTCTTCATTTCATGAGTGAATAAAATGAAAATGCTTCGAGGAGGGAATGAGGAAAATCAAAAGCTGAGTGGGGCTGGATGGGACTACACTCTGCCATGTTATATTGAATTACACCTTAGAAATGGGAAATATCACCGCCGCTCTGCTTTACGGGCTGGGATTGTTTATCACAGCATTTCACATAACACACAAGCAGGGCTGTCACGACCATGACATTTTAGTTGACAATTAATTTTCATTGTTATAATCTCAATTTATTTATTGAATTGTATTTCTTCTTTTTTTTTCAATTTCGGCGACACAGCGGTGCTTTGCACATGGACCCAAGTCTATGTTGTTCATTTGTCTGGCGAAGAGGTGTCAATAAATCCCAGAGTAGTTGACTGGGACAACGTGTCACCTCTCGCTGCGCTGCACGTGGATTTAGTTCAAATAGCAGTTCTCAAGTAGGCCAGCCTGATGCAACGAAAACGTGCTCCAAGACAGTCAATTAATGTGGAGGCAGGCTTAATAAATTAATATGCAACAGGGATTAACCGTTCCTGCCTCTGCTTCCACGTGAGACGTAGACTGGAGCCACAGAAGCCCCTTCACTTTACCCAGCAGTTAGAAAGAAAGCCCAACGTCAGCCTGGCACCGGTTCCCTCAACGAGAAGCCAGCGAGATCTTTCTATTGGAGTCTGGATTATTGCAGGAAATACTCTTTAGTGATGACATTAAGTCGTCTCTTCAGCAGCCGCCTTTTTTAAAGACAAGTAAAATCCATGAGTGGCATATTTACTGATGTATTTATATTATATCGAACCAAACTTTTGTGGGGGGCGGGGCTATAATCATGGCTCAATGACACACTGGAGCCCTCCTTAGCATAACCCCCCCCCCCTCCCCGAACAAGAACTAGAGCGGGTAGCATCAGTGGTTCTGCTGCACAACCGTGGTTAGTTACAACACCATGTATGTACCACCGCCAACAATTAGCTAGCTTGTTTGTTTTAAATGACGAATTTATTTGAAAAGAAATCTAAAATGATGACATGAAGAAGAGGTGGATTCATGTTGACGTAAAACATTTAACACCAGATAGTTTCAACCTCTTTCTTCGGAGACAACTAGGATTCAGGGATAATCTGCTGGACCCCCACCCACCCGGTCTCCGTCTCCGCTGACATCTGGTGCCACCGTCAACGAGTGTAAATTGCCTTGTGTGCTTGTCCTATGATCATACTTCACCCAAACGTTAACCACAGATCTTATCACGTTGCCTTCGACACAAAAACGCCGACTCGTGTCCGTGTTGTAGGACTCGTTCCCGCAGCGCTCTCTTCCTGCAGTGACCCACGCTACTCTTAGAACAACATGACACCATCCAGACTGTTTTATGGGAAATTGTCTCATTAGGAAAGCCGGATGAAAGCGACAACTCCAGCACAACGTTGAGCAGACGCACAGCTGCAGCTGTAAGGGAGACTCTCCGCCATAAATCAAGACACCCCGTTATTGGCACCCCTCTGTCATCATCTTGCTTCAGAACAAAACAACAAAGATGGTCTCAGACAAAAGAACATGCTCATCTTTTTTTCTGTTTTCCCCTCGTGGACACTTCATGTGCCTCAACCCAGCCGATGGAAACACACCTTGTCGACTTATTGGCACATTTATAACCTTGGCTTTAAATTCCCTTGATTGTGGAATCCAATGATTATGCAAAAGGTTAACCTACCACTATCATACTTTGACTTTTCATAGTGATATCAAATATCACTTGTGTAAAGACCACAATAAAGTCTTTATCCGAGCTGAATTTATTTTTTCCCCGACACTCATGGGTTCAGAGTCCAGCTCTAATAGTTTAATTAAGTGGTTAAACCCAACATCAGTATTTTAGCTTGGTTTTAAAGTCATTGGAAAACAGCATATTGATTTGGGTCATATTTTCTTTAATCTTATGCTACTTATGCCGACACTGTGAATATTTTTCCGTGTTAATTTAACTCTGCTAAATAATTTGAATCTACCATCCTAACTTTTGGTACTTGTGTACTGAGCTGTGAACACATTTCAGTTTCCTTTGTTTTAGCTTCACCAAGATTACAGCTCAGCAGATGGAAATCAGTTAATACCATTTCTGCATTTTGATATTGCATTCTGTTTACACGAACATTAAAGAATTAAAATTCAACCATTTGTATCTGATGACAAAAATGCCAACGTTTAATGCCAATGTAGTGAAATTCAAAAACAGTGCATATATTCACATTTATTGTCAGTTTTGTCAAATTGTCCAAATTTGACCATCACCTAACTGTCAACTTATTACCAAACACCTCTTAGCGTCACAAGAAATAAACCACATCTTGTTCACATATGTAAATTGTAACCGGTCATGAAATATTCATTTTGAATGTGTAAAAAAAAAAAAAATCTAAAACATTCCCAAGATGAAGTCTGAGCCTCCCAGGAACCCTCTGATGTTCACAGGTGTTCTACACACGCTTTGGTCCACCCAAAGTACAATGATGTATCATTTAATATTATTAAAACAACCGCATGACTGGTAAAGCTGCTGTCTTTCATGTTGCACCTGCCTGTCATGTAGCGGGATCACACGGGTCTCCTGGGATCTCATTTGCTGGAACATTTGATCATCACCTCCAGATGTAAACACAAGACTCACATGCTACTACAACACATGAGAGTGAAGGCTGCTGCATTACAATCTGCCTGGATTTCATCATCAATACCTCTCAAATCGAGTGACCAGAATATGAATGAATTATATCGTCAACCTACTTAACAGCACAAACATAATTAAAATAATTTTCTTTTTTAATCACTGTTTTCACAGGGTCCCTTGCTGGATTCTAATAATATCTCTTGCATAGTGACATACATCAGATCTGATTGTCTAATTATGCTGCACCATTAAAAGGCAACCGTTACAGTCTCAAAGAGCGACATGACATTTCTTTTTCGTTTCCAGAATTTCCAGAAATTCTGCAAAATAAAGCATAATGAATTAAAAATGGGATAAAACAATTCCGTAAGCAATCGTTTGATCTGTTCTGCTTTCACGTCTAAAGGCTGCTTTCACTGACAGTCGGCTCTTCCAGCTTCATTTGCGCTTGCCAAAGTGTCACTGGCTTTGCGCGCCAATCCGCTTATCGCCCTAACCTCAGCACATGTTGCTAACGTGGTACGGCTAAAGGTTTCCAGGTGGAACGTGCTCTTTGGTTCCGCATTACTTAGCTTTCGACTTAACGTAATTCCTGCCAACAGTGACTATAAATAGTCAATGTGTGTCTCTGTCACAATTTAAGGTGTTTCAATCATTGTATTTTTTTTACGTAGAGATGCTGGCCCAGGTGCAGCTTTCCAATATTACAAGTGCGTGTACTCAATGTAGCCGGCTTGCCAAATGCCAGCTGGGATATGATCCAGTTCCCTGAAGCAGTGAGCAGGGTAAGCAGGCATGGACAATTGATGATACTCGTAGAGGTGATAAAACCAATACTCCTATGAATACAAGTAATTATAGGTTTTCGATTATAATCCTGGTGATATCGGACAGTTTTTTTTTACATTTTATTTGTATGCAGCCGTTTCCTTTATGTGAGCGGCAGAGGAAGTGACCAACATTTTGTAAGCTATTCAAGAGTGATACTTATGGACAAAAGTGAGTATAAAAAGAGAGGAGGAGGTACTGCAAAGAGCGTAGACAAAGGTAAAGAACGCCAGCGCACAGTACGCAGAGGGGCGGGTCGATTCATGAGGTCTATATACAGGCAACAATTCAACCAATTTATTATCTCCTAAGCGGGATGAATGGACTTCCCGGATTTCATTTGGATAAGAAATGAGGCACAGCAAAGAAAACCGATCCGTCACAATTTCCCCTTGCTGAAGACAGGCTACGAATGGCGCTTAAGAGCACCATTTATTAAGGCTCACGCTGTACTATCTAGCCCTGGTTCCTCTTGAAATGCTCAATTGCACCACTGCTGGTCATGAATCACAACATGGACTCTCAAATCCCCGGGGACAGAGTCTCCGGGAGAATAAATAAACTGCACCATCAGCCCGCTGCAGCTTACTGGAGGTGATGATATCATAGTCCTCATTTTTACACTTAGTTTTGTTCTCTTGGGTGTTGGAAGAAATAATTTATTCTCTTTTTCATAATTTTCTTCTACCACTATCTGTCTTTTCTGCTCTTTAATTTCATAACCGCTCGATGTGTTTATTCCACTCACTCGGAAGCCTCAAATTAAATCCCAGCTGATACGTTAGGATCGACCTATATTTTAGAGTATCACAGATAGCATTGCAAGAGTATTGCAGAATGTAAAAGATAAGTCCTCTGGTTGTATCTTGGTCATGATTAAAGCAAAAAGGATTAGCTGATTATTTAAGGAACATTTCATTGATTGACAGTGATTTTGATGATCGATTAATTAGTTTAAATAATTTGCAAAAAGTCCAAAATGAGTCACAGACATGAGAAAGCCTACAGACACTTGAGATAAATAATGTTGTCAAGACAAAAAGTCAGGCAACGTAGTCATTAATACTGTTAGCATTTCTATGCTACACTAGCGGCTGGAGGTATGCTGAATGTCAACACATGCTTTCTAACGATGTAATGGTCAATAATGACCGACTGGCTTTACAGGAACAGGGTTGTTCCTTCTGTCTCGAACACCAAGTGATGTGGCGGTTCACTTTGGCAAGCTTCCATTTTTATCCTGTCATCTGCTTTTCTCTGCTGAATCCCTTTGACATGCAGGATACATTTTTCAAACGCATATTGGAGACCCTTCTGTCGGCTTCTCTATGACAAGATGTTTCTCTTTTTCGATTACATGTATTCAGGGAGTGCAGTTAGTGACAGTGTGGGCTCTGTGGTAGCCTTGACAGTTTGACAGAGTAGCATCAGGGGGGCGGGGCTTAGCACAAGGTCAATTACAGTAGAGATATCTTGTCTTGAGAATTGTTGTTGAATTGGCTGAAGGCAATAAAATGTTGAAAAATGCATTATGCGTTAAACTTACATCCATTAGTAAATTAACCTAAAGATCTGATTGAGTCCAAATGGATCCACTACACAGTAATTAGACCAAACGGTGCCCAGTATGGTACAGTCATTTGTATCCGTCATCATTAGAGATACATTAGAGCTACTTGTGTCTTCTACAGCCGGCAGCTTGCTGACATACAGTATTCAATAAGATGTACCCCACTCCCCCGCCCCGCCCCCCCCACTGCTGGGGACTTCTCAAGCTAAATTAACAGCAAATAGCTGCTGTCTCGGACCGTCTTTGTCACAACAATGAAGCATGTAATTGTTTTGTACACATGCACGAAGGCCAACCGCAATATTTACCTCGCTAAAACACTTCCCCCTCTCAAGCCTTTCATGCATGCAGGCACATTTATTCAGGGCTCTCTTATCGGGTGCCACAAAACGGGCAGGTTTTGTGGTGGCGTTGTGCTCTGTAATTGTTTGTGCAGTGCTGGCGTGCACTTCACAGTCCTATCTCGGACATGCTCCTGTTGATGCGGCTTAGTTGGAAAGTCAAGCGAGAGGACGGATGATTTTCTTTTTCATATGTGACGCTATAGGCTCAAGAGAAGTGGGAGGAGGGGGGGGGGGGGGAGGTCACACGTGTTGAACATGAATCTTTGATCAGTAAGAGGCAGAATCGCCACCTCAGAATGTCTGAAGTATGTGTGTCTTTATCAAAGCCAGAATAATGGTGCAAATGATGTGGATTCAAAACACTTTTTCATGCCTCCTTTCTTCTCGCCTTGTTACCCCGTCATGATAAGGAGCGAGGACGGAGGACTGTGTAATATTTGAATTCTGCACACATTTCCATACACATTTGTTTGTAATTTCCATGATCTCAATCTGTCAATCAGACCTCCTCAGTTATGTGCAGCTCTCTGCGCCCGGAGGACCCGGTCTCTCTAAAAACATTGTTAGTCAGTGCAAAGCGTTTTCTCACAGCAGCTCATCAAAGGGCCCCCTGATGAGTGAGGGAAGGCTAACGCATGGCCGACCTCTGACCCGATGCCCCGTTGATGCACAGTTCAGCTGGTGTGGGCTGGAAAAACCACAGCGGCAAAATGGCAGGCTACAGTGATAATTAATAGGATAGATTAGTGCACAAAGTCTCACGCTGTGCACTTACACATTGCCCTCTGGTGGTTACTTCTGCACAAACATAACTGAATGGATATTCCCATGCCTAATGAATGCATGTTGGGAGAGATTTGATCAGAGCACAGATAAATGTGTTTTATTTTAGTGACAACTTTCAAATTAACACAGACGTATACCAGACAACATATTCATCTATTGGCTGAGTGACTTACATTTGGTCTTGCTTGAGTTCAGTACAAATATTACTGTAAAGGGAGCTCTGATATCCTTGGCTTGAGATGTCTTGTTATATTTTTGCACTGGGGACATTTTTTTATATCGTTTCGACCTCACTCTGACCGTCACTATGCAGAACTAATGTAAACAAAGTCATGCCCTTGACCCCAGGTGGCGGAGCTTCAAGCCTTATAAAAGCGGGGTCAACTTCCGGCTCGTGCTCTTTGCATTTCTCGCCTCAGATACCAAGTACAGGTAGGAAACTGTTCTACTCTTGTTGTTGAGTACATTGCCTCATGGTCGGGCTAAGCTGCTTTCTTTATTCGTTCTTAGGTGCTAGTTTTGCTAGCATGCTAGCTGGCTTCCCAGTATTTGTGTACATTTCAGCTTCTTTTGGGTTATCCACTGGTGAAACATAGTGAAATGTACTTGTATTAGTAATAAGTGTTGTGCCCTATCACAGTCTGCAGTTGGTGGGGTTTAGTGTTGTGCATGCTCAGCACGTTCGCGTACTGGGCCAATTTATTTGTGTGGGCTTGGTTTCCCTCTACTGTTGTTCACGGTCAGTGAGGTTGTGTTGTGGCCTTATCCTGCTTTGCCGGGGGCATCATGGATTAGTAGTACTGCCGGTTTTGTCAGTCAGCAATAGACCCCCCACCCCGCCCCCGCCACACGAGGGCCCCTTGTGCTTGGGGATCGCTTATTTTACGTGGACGATCCTCACAATGCTGCTTCCGATCTGTCTAGGGAGGAGCGACTGCAGAGAGGCCTGCTCATAAGCGGCTCACGCAAGCAATTGTGTGACCGTCGTCATGATTCCCCTCACAAACCAAGCCGTGGTGAGGTGCTTAAAGCTGCTAAACGCCCAACTCCTGCACCATCAGCAAAAAGTTGCAGCTCAGACAACCAACATCAGATTCTCACTCGCTCTTCAGAGTTTATCCCAGAGGATGGACAGATTTGAGGCTCGTCCTTCCTCCTAATAGTCATGTGCTGGGATTGGCCTAGCCCCCGATGACTATGAGGGAAACTGTCCAACGGGCTTGCAGCAAGCCATTCCAGGCCTTCAAACAGGGATTTGGAGCACCTCATAAACTACAGATACTCTTGACATGTCAAGTACTGGAGGTGTGTCGGTTTCAACCCTCTTCCTCCTCGCAATCAGAGCGGGAGGAGTTGCTCACCCTGTGTCCAGTTAGGGCGCTGCCTGCCAGTGTAACTCTACTCGACCTCTAAAGAAGTCCTTCTCAGCATTTTGTGTGCCCTAGACGGGGGTTATGGCTTTCTAAACGGCGTTAGCCACATTGGGCGGTTGTTTCCCATGCTTAAGCAGAGCAGGGGTTCTCACTTCCTACAGGGATACGAGCCCACTTAACCAGAAGGGTAGCTACTTCACGGGCTGTGCGTAAGGGCGTTCCTTTGGGAGGCATTTGTGCCGCAGCATTGTGATCTACACCATTTACACTTTAGAGAGCTAATGTGACATGTACCACAGTGAGAACTGTTATGATGCATGTTGACCATTGTTCGCAACAGGCTTGGTGGGATACATGTCTGAGAAATACATATTTTTGCATATTTAAGCAAGTTGAGTACCTCTGACAGTCCATAGTATTATATTAAAGCATATATCATAAATAGTATTGTATATATTTAAAAAAAGGAAGATTTTAGTGAAGTATTGGACATAAAAAAAACATTGCTTTTAGAAGCTCTTGCTGAAATGGCTCATTCAACCACCTAAAGAGTGATTTTGATATCAGTCTACTTACCCAATAGAAAGCTCCTTACTTGGATGGATGTTAATTTTGGCATTTTCACACCAGAAAAGTGGCATTTGAGAAACTATGTCTGGGCCTAATTAGAACCTTTTCATATGGGTTAATGCTTAACATGGGCCTGCTGATGTGATAACGACTTTGTGACCTTCTGAGAATGACACGCATTAAATGCTTTTCTTAGGTTTTACTGAATAAATGTAAGTGCAGAAAGCCTTGAGAAATAAAAGTGACACCTCAAATATCTAAATGCAAAGTATGAAAGCTCACTTTTAGCAATTTCATTTCAGGGCATTTCACAGCAGTCAAGGCTCCCAGAGCCTTATTTTTTAAACATGCAATACCTGATGTTTTTGGCAGCGGCTGTTATGACCACATCATCACCTTTTAGGTTGATGGCAAACCGGTTAGCAACCAGACGCTCACGTGCACATCTACCAGTTATGAAGCAAAATTCATTTGGAGTCGTGTTTGTGAATTTAAGTGAAATATTCTCTCTCTTTTCGCTCTATTTTGGTCTCTACCAACTCCGGGAGAAGATATCTGTCTTTGCAGCGGCTTGCTCACCAGCTGCCTGCTGCAGCCTAAACGAACGCCATGTTCGTAGTGAGAGTGAGACACAAGGGTGAAGACGGTCGGCTCCGTAAAGCCAAGGCGAACTGCAAGCTGTAGGTTCACGTTGTCACATTGTTTTTAAATTGACATTTCATTTGATCATATGAATTATTGATTGGTTGCATTGGCTGTAACAAGATTTTGCCCTCAAACTTGAGTCTAGCAATGTGGAGAGAATCAATATCACAATATCTCAAAATACATCAATATCAATATTGCAAAGATATTTTACGGTTGACCATTGGTACTTTCAAGAACATTTTTACACACATTACTGATGATTATTGCATAACATTGTTAAGTGTGTAACGACAATTAATAGAAAAGCTAGCACAGTCTGGTAATTTTAGAAAATAACACCAATTAACTGTAATGCAGACAACACTTTTGCCATATTCCTTTATCCAAAATCGAAGACAATATTTTGTCTCATATCACAATATCGATGTAATATTGATATATTGCCGAGCCCTGCCCCTAACAACCCCTCCTCTCACAAACATATAAATAACAATAAGGTGTCTGAGAGCACTTGACCTTTAAATATCTCATTTATTTGACATCAACATTTGTGATGTATTGGCAAAATTGGTAAATATTGATTGGTTCCAGCTTCTCCACTGTTAGGATTGGAATTTGGACTGTGATTTAAACTATTTTCTCACATGTTTCTCACTCATTTGACACATGACTATGGATTAGATATGAACATACTGTCCACTAGTGGTGGAATATAATTAAATACATTTACTCAATTACTGTACTTAAGTACAAATTTGATCATTTTGATTCAAGCCACTTTCTTCTTCTGTTCCGGCACATCTGAGGTGCGTACATTCTCACTGCATATTCCTCTTTAATAAATACTTGTTTATGCGTGGGAAAGGTTTGCGGTGCCTATCGTTTATACATCTTGCCCCAGATGTTCTGTGTGTCTCTCTCTCTGGGCCCACTGAGATACATGCCATACTTTACTTGGACTCTCTCCCTTCTCATCAAATCTGTCAGTCAAATGGATAACACAGAGAATGGAGAATCGGCAGCGTCAGCGAGGACATGATGGAGAAACTCTCTGCAACGCCTGACCCTCCTCTACCCTGGCGCGAGTCTCCAAGGCTCTCGTTGCCATGGACACTGGATGAAAGTCTGTAAAGCGCAGTGGTGTGGCTCTGCAGTGACGTCGCACTGAGCACTTAGTGCTTTGTTGTTGTTGTTTTCCTTTTTGATTAGGTCCATTTCAATAAAAAAGGCCTTATGATTCATGTTGGATGTATTATATTCTGTTTAAATAGAATACATGGAAAAGGGCATTTTATGTATTATATTCAATGAGGGGTGATACAACTCAATGTCAAGTTTTACATGAAAATAAACAAGGAAAATGTTGTAATCTATATAAAATATTAAAAGACAAAAGAGTTTCAGAATATAAACAATTAAGAAAAAATACTTGACAAAAACAAGTGTGAGCGAAAGCTGCCTTTTTTGTTTTTAAACACATGAGCGCACAGAACGAGCTTCAAACGCAACCACGACATGACCGTATGAAGTTGTTATGGGGAGAATGTCGGCAAACAGTTGCCTATTTACACATCCAATAGACACCAAGCCGCATTAGCATTCATATGGAGTCTTTTCCTGTCCATACTTCATATAAATCCAATATTCACTCTAATTGCAGCTCTGTCTTAGCCTCGGCTACCTCCTGAGGGAATTATCCAGCTAAATGTTGTGTTCACCAGCTGGTTGGTAACTTGGTATGTAGCCGGGTAGCTAACATAGCTTATAGAGGGTTTATCGTATGCTACTTGCAGTACTGGCACACTGAGCACCTATTGTTTTGTTGACAGTCAAAGTTAGCACCCAGCTGGTGAACATATGGAGCATTTAGAAACTAAAGGGACACTTATTTTTCTCAGGAGTCCAAAACGGAGCTAAAAGAAGAGCTTATCACGTCAACAAAAAAACACAACCAACCAAATTAATGCTCATGTTCTGCTCTGTGTGTGCTGAATATACAAATTCACAAACGTTTGCAAAGTTGTTCGTAATGGCTACTTTATGAGGCAATAACATGTCAGTGTTATGGCCAAAAAGAACTAAACGGTGCTGGATGGTTCAATAGTCCATCCAGCTTATACGTTAAATATTGCTGACTATTTGTTGAGATATTCATATTTTATCTCCAGACATCTTTTGCACTGTCACATGGTCTGTGTAATGAATGAATTTGTTCATTTCAATTTTCTTTCTTCTTCTTTTTACCGCCCAAAGGATCATATATATGTAACGCCAAAGTTTCCTCAAGATGTGATTAAACTGAATTGTAGTCCTGAAGCTGCGAGGAGGAAGAAGAGTGGTTCAAATACTTCACAAAGTTGACAATGGTTTTGAGCACTTTTATCAGTTTCAGTCAGAGAAAAAGCATTGTATGTACATTGGAGAATGGAGCATTAAGGTTCGGAGCTGCTTTTCTGCCTCAGGCTCCAGACAACTCGCAACAATTGAGCAATCACGTCCAAATTGTAGCAGCAAATAGAATCTATATATAATTCAATAGAAGTTAAAGAATCTGTGCTCTATCAACAATGCAGAGACTGATGGACATTTGTATTTTGTGAAATCTGGCTAAATCTGGGTGCCGACTTTAAACTAAAATGATCTGTGTTTTTGATCTCAATAACCTTGGCAAAACATTCAGACTAACATAGCAGGTAGAACACTAATTTATACATAAAACATATTTTTTGGAGGGTCAATATTTCATTTACAATAAATTCATTTGGGTAGTTAACACAGATAAGTCCTTGTTATGGTATTTCCTTTGAGGCCTGTTGGAGAATAGCCCGGCCCTCAGTCTAGCTGTGGTCTCAGGCTATTTCACAGAGGACGGAAAATAAATCTGATTCGGCTATTAGTGCACACAACTTGTAGGACCCAATGATTTAAAAGGGGGCTATTTAAGTTTACGTTCTGGGAATTTGATTTCATAAAAAGAATATTATCCGGTGAGTTACATACGTTTCTTACCCAATGTAAGTCTGGTGGGAAAATGTATTTTTGAGCCTCATGGAAATTGTTATTCCACGGTTTGCCCACAATATAAAAGTTGCTTCAAAGCAAGGGGCTCTTCCAGGGGACTTTCTGATCCATCAACATTCCCCAAATGCAAAGAGCAAGAGCAAATGTGGACAAGAGCAGTGTTTCCCAAACATACACTTGTTTTTTTGTGGCGGCCACAGAACAAATGCTTGAAAAGTGGCATTAATGCAAAAGAAGTGAGATGGTCATTTGGTTATTGCAGCTCTGGACCCTAAAGCAATGCATTGGCTTACTGAACTTTGCTCCAGTACAAAGCGATACATTAGGCTCACAACTTTAATACCGTCATCAATAATATGTTCTATTACACCTACAAAGACAACTGTCTCAATGTGCTGAACCAGGTCAAACTGCAACAGCCCAAATGGCTCATAAGTCCCTATTGTGAACAGCTAATAGTCCGTTTAAAGAAATATGTGACACTGCTCACCTGTCACAGCCTCATTGTCCACCCACCTCTTTAGTCCTCGTGGAGCTGGTGGCCAGCAGAGCCTGGAAGCTGCTTCTCGTCACCACTCTTGTTCCTCAGGTTTGTCTAGGGTGACCATATCCATAACACCAAAAAGGAGGACACTAAGCAGTATTTTGTGAGGCTGTGAATAATTGCATAGGACTCCCCTCTACAATACATGTGTGTGATTGCTACATGATGTATGTGTAACATAATAGGAAAGAATAGTCTTGAAGAGTCAAAAAGTGTTTGTTCACAGTATTTGTATTTATTCAATACATTGTGGTGTTCAAAAACTGACCACTGAGATGACTTTTTTAAAGTGCTGAGTGCCACAAAGCATAACATTTGTGGACTTAAAATGTACAAATTAAAATCACAGGTCACTTAAATAATAAATAATAAACAGATGAATGAATGTTAAAGGCGCAAATTGTTTGCTTTGATGTAATCTGTATGTGCCTGTACAGGGTAGGGCGCTAGAACATTTGCACATAAAGCCTGGGCTTTAGTTGGGCCACACATCATCCTCTGAGCTATTTACAGCATGGTAAACCTTACACAGATCAGCAGCGGAGGTTTTGTCATCCAACGGCGACGTATTTTCTTTAAAAAAACGTTTTGAGTGAAGAACGTCTGTTACCTTTATCCTCTCTGTTCCCGCATGTCTTTCAATGGCAGCTTTACTCTGACTGCTCATGTCAACATCACAGTGAGAGAGAGCAGAAGCCATGAAAGGAGTCTCGACTGCTTTTTGAAATAAAACCATGTTCTTTTGTCCATTCTGGGTTGAACGACGTATGACGTCTGACGCCTAAATCCGGACGTCTGGTCACCCTAGGTGTGTCTTTGGCCGACGTGACTCACGAAGAAATGCCAAAGAGAGTTTGAATATGTCCGGGCCTGAATAACAGTGCATCCCGCATGTCTGTTTGTTGCTCGTGAAGTTCAGCAGACATGTTGTCGTTGCTCCGTGCTGTGGCATTCACGACTCTTTGCTAACATGTAGCTTAGCTAGCTAATTCATCTAAACTAATTAATGAACCAAACTTCACTCTCTGACAAATGTACATTTGCACCCGAGTGAAAATAGTCACACACAGAAGCTATTTGACTATTTCCAAGTTGAATATGCTTCTTCATTTTGCAATTTATAGCTAGCCGAAAGCAGAAAGATAGTATTGGTTGTAGAAAGCTAGCATACAGAGTGACAGTGTATGAGTAGGGAGGAGGTTGTGGTCATGAAAGAGTTACACTCAGAACACTCTAAGATTTGACTCCCACAAGAAGTCCAATTATTACATTTAGTCAACGCATTGTTTTCTATTAATTATATATACATTTTGGGCCGTCTTGGTGGGAGCTAGCGCTCCCCCTTAAAGCCTTGTGTAGGCTGGTCAGTGCTCTCAATGTGTGGGTAGTGGCACCAAATATTACCTCTGAGATACTGCAGAGAGGAGCTGTTTAATGTGCATGTTTATATGTGCCCTTGTGTGGAAAGCAGTGGAGGCAGCATTAAGAAAGCAGAAAAACGGCCCCTGTGACCATTTATATGGATTTTACTGTAGTTGGTTGAAGTGGAGCTCATAGTTAAAAGGTATAATCCTATTTGTATCGGACTGCAGCTGATGTTCTTTTCCATTGAACATGTTTGGACATAACCAGGATTAAAAAAAGAGGCTTGTGCACCTCGGCATCGGCCTTCACATAGTTTTAGATGTAACTTGACACAGGTTTGTGCATCTAGCCCCTGATCTGACCAGGGTCTAACCTGGTCAGATCAGGGGCTAGATGCACAAACCTGTGTCAAGTTACACTCTAATCTCTAATTTATGGATGAATTTACATCTCTCCATTGCACCTTACTAACTCTGCTTCCTCCCCAGAGTCTTTGTGACTTCACGTCTCATAGGGTCCATTAGACCTGGCTGTGTCTGATGCCTCCTGCTTTGGCCCTGCTGATGCGCCCCGCTCCCCCCTCCTCTCTACCTCCTTCCGTTTCATGTATTGTGGAGGTCCATTCATACATTGTCATATTCATTTTAATGTGTTTATGTAACTGTAACGCTGTTCATTCTGCACACATGACATATATTGCTTCTGTCCATCGAGGGAGAGGGATCCTCCTCTGTTGCTCTCCTGAAGGTTTCTTCCCTTTTTTCCCTGTGAAAGGTTATTTTTGAGGAGTTTTTCCTGATTCGATGCGAGGTCCTGGGACAGGGATGCCGTATGTGTACAGATTGTAAAGCCCTCTGAGGCAAATTCGTAATTTGTGATATTGGGCTATATAAAATAAACTGAATTGAATTAACGCAGTAGACATGAGTACACAAAAGAGTGCATTCAACAGAATACAAGCGCCGTCCTCACCATGTCTTCACCCTGTCCTCACCCGCCATGTCGTTGTGAAGCAGTAGGTCTCACCGCTGACAAAATGGCTCCACCCACAGTTACAGTACTGAAATAGAAGATGCGCGCGCACACGCACGCACACACACGCACGCACACGCACACACGCGCACACACACACACACACACACACACACACACACACACACACACACACACACACACACACACACACACACACACACACACACACACACACACACACACACACACACACACACACACACACACACACACACACACACACACACACACACACACACACACACACACACACACACACACACACACACACACACACACACACACACACACACACACGGAGCCATCATGTCCACTGAACCACGGTAGTGTTCATTCCATTTTATGGACCGTGAATGATATGAGAAGATGGTGTAATATAATAATAACTGAATATTTCCTTCCGCTTCTATGGCAAGACTGAGATGGTTTTAGATTGGGTATTAAACAGAGCTGCCAAATGCTCACATCTGAGGTGACTCCGGAAAGCCAGATGGGACACGCGCAGGTAGATTTGTTTGTATCAAGGGATTACACTTTAAAAAAGGTAAGTATTTGGACAACTACCAGATGGATCGCCATCGCCGCAGAGCATGAATCCCTAATTTATTGTGAAATGACTGAAGGCTCCAGAACAGCTACTAAACGGACCTTGTATAAAATAATAATCATCAAATCACAAATATAAAAATGACACAAATACTTCTAAAAAAAGAAAAAACTTCCTTGAAAGTATTATAGTTGAATGAGATCGCGAAGTGAACAACTGAGCATTCTTGTTGCGGCACCAGATTCTGTTGCTCCACCTTTTCTTTCCTCTACGGTATTAATGAAGTGACAAACAATTTAGGAGTGTTACATTTTATTTGGTCTCATCTCTTTGAGCTTTTTCCTTTCTTTTTTTTTCCACAGGTTAAAACCCACTATAATAGTCAAGAGAAATGTCACATACTGTATACAGAAATAGTCCTCTTGACACAATAAAACAGTTGATTAGGCCCAGCCCAGTGCGAGATTTCACAAAAATGCAACAATAAACACATTTTCAAAGCCCGACGACCGAAACCTCAAACTCGCACGAGCAGAGACAGTTCTGAGAGAGATGTAAAAATGGCTGCCAGGGCAATGCAACAATTGTGTTATCACATCACCTAGGCTGTAATAAGACACAACACAGACATGGAAATGAATCTGGAACAATTACAATAAAAGCAAATAGATACACAGACAGAGAGGAGGTCGACTTCTGTCTACCACTGAGGGGACACAATCCTCATCTCTATCTAGCAGTTTTATGCACATATAAATTCAGTATGGGTGCCTCAAGGAGACTTCAGGCTGCGATTTAAGTTTGGGGTTTTGTTGAAATGTACACAAAGAACCGGATTTCAAGCTCTACCAGGCAATTCTCTTTAATGTTCTGCTACACACAAATACCGGGGCTTGTGGAGGAATCGTTTTGATGCCGATTTGGTCGAATTGGAGCACTGGAATGTAAAGCAACCTGCCTCTCGTGAAGCACCCATAAAACATCTTAAATACTCCAGTGAAAACCTATACAACGTGTTGTTCATTTGAAGCAATGGGCTCCGTCATCCTAACATAGACCGCGTCCATGGCCATCTCGAGAGAGAGAAATAGTTTTGATCCAGTGTGTAAAAAGATGGCCATTTATAAATATACGCTTTTACCCCTGACCCCCCGCGTATTAAATTCTGTAAATGTCCTTAGCTGGCTGGTGGGAAGCTGTCAGGAAAGGAAAAGCCTTTAGCAGTACTGGGATTCCCTTAGTGGAAGAGATGTGACCAGTGAGACCGTTTTTCAAATTACCTCATGGATCATTTAGTTATTCAAGCGAGAGCACGAGCAGCTGAAAGAGACCACCTACTGTTTAATATCCTCAAGCCTCAGTCGAATATGTAGCCCAGATTACACAGACATATCTAAGAAGACTTCCAGGACCATCTGGATCAGCACATCGTGGTTTTGAACACCAACATTGGACATTTGGACACCTAATCTGTGACATTACATCTGCCAATCATGGTTTTGCCTCGAATAACCTGGTGGGTTTGTGATGAGGACTCTTCCCAATTCCTTCTATTGGAATCGGAGAGAAAAATCCATGCATAGTTTTCCATATTTCCAGTTTGGTGAACTTTGATATGCAAATTCGTGCCACGTTCAACTTTTGGCGTAGAGAGAGAACAAAGCTAGCTTAAACTCCAACTAACGGAGATCGCTAGCAGGGCAAAGGCGGAGTCCAACCAAATGTATTGATTCACCGCCGAAAGGCATTCATGAAATACGTTACGGGAAGAATGTTGAAAACACAGACTCATGGAATGGCAGGCCAAGCTTCTTAGTATTTTTAAGGCTGTGGGAAACATGATGCGAAGCGGGTGAAAAACTATTGCTGAAGATGTAATAAATACATCACCAAGCTTCAAGGACGCCAAATAGGTTGTGCTTGTAGAAGCAGCTTCTGCGCCGTGACACGTAGTTTGACATGGTATTATAATATAAGCCATCACAGTTCTTTCTTCTGCGAGCAATGTTGAACAGACGACAATAAATCATTCGCTGTCTCTATAATAGAGACACACGGGCTGTTTACTGGACCAATTGGTTTGCAGCCCATTCAACACTCTAGGAACAGAAATTTGCAGATTAAACGGCTTCTATTCCAGGAAGATCACGAGGTAATCGAGTGTCAATAGCTCGGCAGAACAATAATCACGACCACAGTGCTCGCGATTGGGGCCTTGGATTAAATAACATCATAGGTAAAAAAAAAAAATAACATGTTTATTTTGCCACAGAAATCACCAGCCTTGGTCTTTGACACAAATTGGTGCTTCTTTTCTTGCTCTCAATTCATTCATTGGGTTTTATTCAAAGGACAGCAGATGGTGACCTTGGAGGCACAGACGGAAAAGAATTAGGAATAATGTTCACACTTTGAGAGACCAAGCATTAGCTGACGCACCTGCCAACGCCATGGCAGACATGGCTTTAGTCCACGTCCCTATTGGGATGTGTAATTCCTGTACAGTCAGTGGAAGGTCTTATTTGATCATTTGGTCTGGGCCTGTTAATGTCAAACAAAGGTCTGGGCAGGTGTTTCACATAATATGAGCCAGAAAGAGCAATGATGTGTCCCCGGCGCTGACGGCTGGCTGCAGGACGACCGAAACGAGGCCGATAAGCAGGTAGATTTGTAACCTCCACTTAATTGAACACAAGCAAGCAATGGCAGCACAGGGAAATTGGGTGAAAGCCGCTGGAAATGCCAGGCCATCTATTTTGTCGTTTCAGAATTTACCCTCCACTGACCCGCCGAGGTAAGATTTCATCAATGAAACACATGTGACACGTGTTCAGGCAGCGTTTTCCCCCTCAGTCCTCCAATTTTCTCAGTAACCGTGAAGGAGAGAAAACATGACTTAAGCGGAGCCGCGGCAATTTAGAAAGTGAATTTCCCCCTCCTGACTTGACTTCCCTAAAGTCAAGCGCCAGAGACGGGGAAGTTCCCACGCACACTGGGATGTTACTTCGGAGTTATCGGGATAGAATTCAGCCAATGGGATTTAATTTGAATCAGTGGTTTAATAAGAGTAAATGAAATAATTAGTATGCATGTAAACATATTCACTGATCATGAAGCCAAATTAAGCTTTAAGTGACGGATGGTTGCATTGGGCCCACGCGTTCCACTGTTACCCTTCACAAAGCCAACATCAGCTCACTCATCTACTAACCCTCATAGCGACATTTCTTTTCCCCTTCCTCTGGATAAATGGCTCTGATTCTTTAGCTTTATAACTCAACCCCCGATCACAAGCTGCCTCTCAGCGTGATGAGGGTCACAGTCTTGCGCTCCTCCATTGTGCTGTCTCATTAGCTTTTATTCATGTAATGTGTTGACCATTTGACATTCACTGATGAGGGGCAATGGTCTGAGCTTTAACTTTGAATTAGGATCGCCAAACCATGCCTGCTTGGCGCCAATGTGGGGCTGAAAGTGGACCACTGGTCCCAGAGGAAACACACTCGGACTATAATCTAAATCATACTTTAAAAAGCACAGTGACTCCTGTTACTAAAAGTCATATTTCCAGATAAATTACCTAAACGTGCTCAAGCTAGATGGGCAACGGCAGGCAACACTTCTCAATATCAGGTCTGATGGAAAATTAATAAGTCTGGCACTGAGTAAACACACAGACATGAGTGGCAGGTTGAAGTGAATACTTGACACGCGCACAGCATTTGTGACAGAAATGATCTGCCAGACGTTTCCATCATCTCAATTTCCTTCATGTATCACTTCTCCTCTCAGCGCTCTGTTGACAATCACAGCCATCCAAGCCTAATGACTTTACAGGATAGCTCTTGTGGCTTTGTGTGTTGACACGCGAGCGACGAGGCATTAGCTCATCGCTTGTCAGTAAAATGTTAGTGGCGGGGACAAGAGGCCTAGCGCTGCTGAGAGAGAAACATCCCTCGTCAAACCTGCAACTTCCGCACACCGAGAAGGAAGAGGCCCAGCGCCCGTGGCCATGTGATGACAGGCGAGCTGTTTGATTGGCTCAGAGGCCAACATCAAACTTTTGAAAAGCAACGTGGTGAACGACCTGTCAATCACAAGGTACCTCCTTCCTAAAAAATAACCTGCTTTATGGTCTGTTTGACTAGAATTGTACTATAACTTACTAAATTAACACCATGCTGTATTGAAGAAGACGTGAAACTAGAGATTGAGACCATAAACTCATGTGTACAATGTTTACTGAGGGAATAAATCAAGTGAGAAGTAGAGCTATTTATTCTCTCATTCTCTCATACAATCTGACTTCTATTTTTTCAAAGACGGGTTCGGCTGTCTTCAAACCCTGCTGGCTATTAGAAAGGTTTAAGATACTTTTGCATTGGCTTCACTTTTCAGATCAAAAGGTCTAATCTTGGTCTCAACAATCTCTGAAACACTTTTGCCTTTAGATGTGTGTGGCCGACACATTGTGCAACCAAGTCGGTTTGAAGCCTGCTGCCACTTTTACAAGCACTTTGTCTCTTTGTTACTGTGGAATATTACGTGGATGTCCAGCAGATGATGAACAGATGCATTAAGGTGCAATAAAAATATTCAATAAAGTTCCCCTTTCAATTTCAAACAAATTCAATTGCCTCTGTAAAACGAGCACTCCCCGGTTAATGGACTCTGTCCTAGAACAAATGCTTTTTTTTCCTTCTTTTTTCCGTAGACAGAAACCTGGCTGTTGGTGAATAGAATGCTCTGCAGTGTCAGGACAAGACTGCCCTCAAGAAAACTTTCCAGAGAAGTATGAAGCAAAGGAGTAGGAAATATGAAGAGAAACTCTCCCGCATCACGTGATGGTGAAGGACGTCGAAAAAGGTGAGATTTGACGGTGAAGCTGAGGGGCCAGTGGCAACAGGGAAAAAAAGGCAAGGAAAGACAGCCGAACCCGTCTTTGAAACTGTCTGCATTGATAATTTAAAAAAAAAAAGGGCACGACTTAAAATCGAGATGTAAGCTGATGCAGGAAGCAACTGAAAATACCTTGCGAGGAGGACGAGGGGCATTCACGTAACGTCGGGGGGGGATTTAATTAACCAAATATCTGAACGCTTTGTTAATGCTCCCTGCTCTTATCAAGAGGGTAATTATCACTATCAGCCTCCTCTGTTCGTCAGAAGGATTATTAGGCTAATCACAAAGCCTTCCTCTTTGGAGACAAGGTTTTCACTCTTCATCCGAACAAAGCCGATATTGTCCTCCAATGACACGGTGTCAGTGATGAAGCCCATCGCGACAGCATTTGTGCCTCGTAATGCTGCGGCAAAGACATGGGTAACAGGGCGACTAAGTCATGTGTATGTGGGTCTCTTTCAGTTGCTTACAAGCTTGACCTACACTAATTATGGAACAACATGCTCGAGGACCAGCTGACTAAATTATTGGATAATAATAATTGGATACTGTGTGATGTGCAACCAATTCCAGGGGTTATTTTTGCGATAAGCATTTGTTGCTACAGCCACTTTCCCTCAACCTGCCTCACTTGGCTGCATTATATATAAAAAAAGAAACAGGAGAAAGTGCCTGAATATTTAGTATGTAGAACGATCGGCGATGATAATGATTGTGAACCACGAGTGAAAGGGCAAGTTGCTGATCCAGTGCCTTCCGGTCCTTTGAGGCTGCTGTTGGTTGAAAAACAGCTTTTCCAGCTTCTTTACAATTAATAAATTTCTTTCTATGTTATTGTTCAATGTTGAACTTCCCTGCTGTATCTATTCTGGAAGTATAATGACATTTTTAGCAATGTTAAAATGGTTTGGGTTTATAGATAGATCAGGCTAACTGTTCCCCTTGATCCCAGTCTTTATGCTAAGCTAGCTAACATATTCTTATTGAACGGACCGATATAAGTGAGGTATCAATCTTTTCATCTCACTCTGGACAAGAAAGAAGTGTATTCCCCAAAATGGCAAACTATTCCTTTAGAATTTTACAAGGGTGGTGTAGTATGGGTTTAAAGATTCACAGCTGTTTCTGGCTCACATTTTGTGGCAAAAACTACATTTGGTGGATAATCTCCGGTGTAATTTAACAACATTTCCAGTACAACCACAATGTTTCCCTAGTTCAAGAATTGGAAGAGGGAACCAATGACAGCTGTGCAAGCACTCATCCAATCAATTCAAGGAGAGAAGTGTCATTTGACTGGCTTAGCGAGGCTACTACTACTCTAGTGGACCCTACAAATAAATAAAGTATGCAGTGAAGCATCCATACAGCATCAGACGGGTAGTGATAAGACAACCTGGATGATATTAAAGAAGATAACCACAGAAAAGTACATTAAAAGTTATGTTTAAATACTATCCGTGATTGTCTCAGCTTTCTCTGTACTATCCAATGTGGCCGACCGCACCCATCTGGCACTGGTAAAAACAATGCATTTGCAAACACCCTTTGTCCCAGTTCTGACACTGTCACAGTGGCATTCTTTGGCATATAAAAGGGAATGCAGAGGGCCCCCCACCCCCATCCTGTTTCCTGTGCCCGCCAGCCAAATGAATCTGTCCAATCCCTGGCATTTCAAGGGGACCGTGATTGGAATTTTATCTTCTTCCAAGTGGAATGTCTGGGTCATGGATTTGTCTTGGATTTCATGAGTGGCCTGGAATATCCAGTGCATTCTCCCATAATGCAACAGGCAGATGCTGTTTAAAAAAAACAGTAAGCTTTCCTTGAACAATGAGTCTAGACATACATGCACACACACAACATTTTTCTCCACAGCAATGCTAAGCTGATTTGCAAATTTAAGCCAAATTTAAGCACCAGAATAACCTTTCAAGAAATCTCGAAAAAGATATATGCTAAAAACACTTCACAAAGTACGGCACTCCAATTTCCCATTGTCCTGAATGCTTTCAGTTTGGAGAGAGGTAGAGGCAGATGAAGCTGTGCAAGTCGCCTTATCCACCTCTGCATTGTCACAATGCTTCAAAGGCAGGGGGAGATGAAAGCAGGTGATATGAGGAGTCTGATAGAATCCGAAGATGGTGATCTGTGTTCTGCACCTTCAAAAGGATAGAGAAACCAAGATAGAGGGGGGAATAAAATGGGCACCAGCTTTTGGTTCAAAGGCAGCTATCCCACCATCCAATGTACCACCTTTCACTGGCTTTCTGGTTTCCGAAGCAGGAGGCTCACATATAAAGGACCTGCAATGATTGGGGCTCCCATTGGGGAAACTTCCCTTAGTGGGTTGAGTGATGGCTGTGCGTTTTTTTTTAAAGATTCCAAATCCTCGCTAAGCAGTGAAAAGGTGCCTGGGCTGTGTTGCTATGATAAAAACCACAGCCCTAGGCTCAGGTTTAGAACCTATCGTCTCTGAGTTGCGTTGGGGACTTGAAAGGCTTGAGCCCCAGTGTCTTGCGGGGGTGAGCTCTCTCTTTGGTGCCATCCAGGGGCTTGCTGCAGGCTGCCCAGCCCATGTCGATAAGGGGCGAGTCGGCCAGGCTGAGGGGCGCTTTACGTAATGAGGGCAGCGTGGGTGAGCTGTTAGTGGAGCTCGGGGCAGAACGGGAGGTGGGAAAGGGTGCCGAGAAGGGGTCAAACGGGGAAGGCGTGTCGGAGCCGCTCGAGGGGTCAGCCTTGAGGGCGAACGGGTCGCAATCCGGTGAGGGGAAGGGGTCACAGTTGGTGAAAGGGTTGGTAGGGGAGGGTTGGTAGCCCAGAGGGTTGATGTCCAAGCGATGTGGGCTGCGGCCACCACCCGAGTTCACGCCACCTGCCGAGATGAAGCTCCAAGGATCAATGCGGGGGCGAATGGGGGATGGGCGGGGCCGGGGGATGACGGTGACCTCCAGGCGGCGTGTTTTGGGGCTCCAGAGGGCAGGGTTAGGGTGGAGAGACAAGGACACTGAAGGCTTGTCATTAGAGTCCTGTGTGTCTTGGCACAAGGGCAGGTCCAAAACTGGAAGAAACAGAGAGAAAAAAACATTAAAGGGAGAACTTCAGGCATTTAGTATCTCACTAAGTTGAAAAACTGTCGAGAAAGAGACGTCAAATAGAAGTGAACGACATGATACCCTGACTTTTAGCCCCTAGTATGAGTCCAGCTTTAAAATGCTAGTACCTACATATCCCATAATGCAACCCAAGACAATCTTTCATTCATCCATGCATGTCTGTTAAATCACCTCTTTCAAAGTCTCAAACCTTTCTCAAAATATTAGGGTTCTTTTCTTGGATTTCTCTTCCAGAGCCACAGAAGACATTAAATAACTGTTTTTTACAGGCCGAGTGCTACAACAACTAAATTGACCTTCATGTCAAAATCCGTGAGGTACCATTTCAGAGAAAGGCAGAATATCCAACACATTGAACGTCTCCATCGCCCTCTACTTCACTGTCTCGCTTTAGAGGAGGCTTTAATTGTTAATCTGAAAATTAGATAAACTCTCAAGCCGCTCCTCTTCAATCTGAAATTAGCATTTTTGCATTATTGTTGCAAAAAGAAATGGAAGTCACCAGCACAAAATGTTGAGGCAATTAGTCTAAATTAAGCATAACATGGCGCTGTGTAACTAGTTGACAGAGCTGCAACAGCAAGTATAAATTAGCACTGACAAGAACATTACACTCAGAATGAATCAGCTTGAGTGAACATTTGCTATTTCCAAATGTGATGCATCTGCCAAATGGCGGTATTTACATCAACATCAGCTCTCCGAGGCGGCTCGGCTCTTCAGATGACGAAGAAGAGCAATCGGTGGTCACATGCGAGCGCAGGGAAAAAACGCATGTGAAGGAATCCTCTCTCTCTTTCAAGCACACATTCAACCGCGCGGCAGTCTGTCAGCCATTACAGAGATAACATAAGATGTTTAGGTAAAACACCTCCTGCTTAATTTATGTGTGGCTTTTTACCTCTGCGCCCCCGTTGTAATGAGCGCATGGGGTTGGTGAGATTACGGTTGTGTCTGGTGGGGGGGGGGGAGAACATCTCCGTGGAGCAACCAAGGCTTCGTGAGTCAAACGGAGCAGTGTGTGGAACGTTACCAGAGGGCACTCTTAAAGCCCTCGTAAAGCCCACTCGCTCCTAAAACAACCAATACCCACGCCTGCGTCGTTACGGCTCTAAACTGTGTCGGTGTTTCTAAGAAATTCATATTAGTCTGTGGGAAAGACGTTTGAATGTGCCGTACAGTAGATGAACACGGAATGCAGATCATCTCTGCGAGCATGACACTGACATGAATTCAAACAAAGTATATATAAGCCCTTTAGGAACTCAACATCTATTTTCCCATGTAAATGCTAATCCCTCTTGAATGTGATCTTGTGTCGTGTGTGTCTTATGCATCCTTTACACGCGGCATTTAAGCACACATTTGACATGCCTCCGTGTGAAAATGTGCTGGATCCGGAGGGCAAATACACCGAAGAGACACTGCCGAGCTCTGTCCGGAGAGAGTCAATAATAGATTATTAGCCATTTTGAATCCAGCACTTTCTGTCTGGATGTTTCGCATTCATCTCCAACTTTGCAATAAAAGAAAACCCTGGCTTGAAAGAAAAAAAACAAAAAGAAGATTGGATGCTAGGTTTGTTTAGCAAGTATTAGCAGTGAAGTATGGGGGGGCAGCTGGTGCCTGAGATATGCAAATAGCTGAAGACGAGCTTTGATGTAAATGAAAAAGCTTGTGCCGCATTGAAGCCTCGTTTGAGACAAAAATGATGAAAAAAATAATAATTGGCCAATAATTATTCTGTAAGAACTGTGAAAGGAACATTGCCATGCAGAAAAGGTACAATATTCAAGGTTGGATCCAATTACAGTGAAGGGCCTCCTAAAAACATGCTTAGTGCTCTTAAGGAAATGCATTAAATAAAACAAATCATGGATGCAATTTGGAGAGGAGACTGTAATTTAAAAGGGGCTATCCAGTGATTTAGTTTTGCACTTTCATAAAGTTGGGAGGCTTGCAAAAGACAAATCTAAAATCAAAAGCAGCCGAAGTCAAGATATCCAACCTTTAACCTCTAGTATGAGTCATGCTCCCAGAACACTGGACTTCCTCCACTTCCCATAATGCAACGTGGTCGAATCTTTTGCCACTCCCTGTCTGATGAAAATGCAGACTTATTCAAAGTCCACACCCTCCAGTGAGCATTTGTAGTAAGTAGAAATGTGTGAATTAAGTGACATTGACCAGTAAAATGGTTGATGTGGCCCCTTTAAGGTGACGGTGTCAGACTGACCTAGCTGAGAGGCGTGGAGGCCTTGGCTGGACCTCCTTCTCCTGTCAGCTTTGTGCTCCCATGTCTCACAGGTCAGCTCCCCGTTAGTCGCATAGGTACTGGGAGTCCATTCCCCCGGGCTAGTCTTGCCATGCTGCAGGGGGTTCCTGGGGCAATGCGGACTGTGCGGCATCCGGTGGCTGCTCCTCTCGCGGGGGATCGGCGGAGGCGGCGTCAGGGGCAAGGGCTTCAGTTCTTGGTACTGCTGAGCTAAGTCCAAAAGCGGTCTGGGGAGCAACTCGGAGGGGGACAAGGTGATGAGATCGTCCACCACTGGGGGATCTGAAATGAGGGGCATAGGGGAAGAGATCTCTGGTTCGGAGGGGGTGTGGCTCTCTAGTGATGGGAGGTTAGTTCGAGGAGGCACCCTTGGGGGAATATCCAGGCAGCGACCCAGTACTATGGAGGCCAGGAGGGAGCCACCGCCCAGCAGGGCCTGGTGGGTGCTCTTAACAAGGCCACCGTGGGATCCCCTCTCTGGCCGGGGGGAGCCAGCCGGGGAGGAACACCCTTCCTCGCTGGCCGAGTCTCGCTGAGGTAGCGGAAGCCGCAGGCTGTCCTTTGCTGAGGAGCCTGCAGAGAAAGAACAAAATAGTTTTTTTTAAGTTATAAAGAGACAAAGAAGGAGAACGAGACCAGCCATTTATTATTCATTTAGCTGTTATGCATAATTCACAGTCATGACAGTATGAGTTGAAACAGTGGCTAATGGAAGATCTGTGGCTGCCGGTTAAGCCGGTGATGGAGGGTGTGAGATACCGTTCTGAGCCGGGGGAGGGGTTGGCGCAGAGGGTCTGTACTCCTCAAAGTCATCCTTGGATTCCCCCCTCACATTGCTGTCTGAATCCAGGAGCTTGGCCCTCATCGACAGACTGAAAGCGCCAAGAAAATTCAGAGATATCCAAGCATGGTAATGAATTACGTTGAGTGTGATCAAAGCCAACATTTTTCAAACGTTGACTCGTCAAAGAAAAGGGCTGCTGTACCTGCTTTCCTGAGGACTAAGGCGCAGGACTTTGGGGCTTTTGGGACTTTTGGGGCTCTGGGGCCTCCAGTGGGGGACCAATCTCAGGTCTCCATTGGCTTGTTTATGAGACGGGGCCTCGAGGGGCCAGACCGGGCTCAGACCGAACGACCTGCTGTTATCACTGGGACTAACTGCGGGGAAAAAAAGACAAAAGGGGAGAAAAAGTCATATCAGCGAGCGTGTACATCAGTATGCATACCACTGTATCCAAATGAGGTGTGCATTATTAAAAGGCACATTTCAGCAAAAAATCAACGCAGGTCCGCAATCATCTCCCAACACCTTTAATCGACTCCGTCAACAGCTAGAGTTCATGTGACTTCAATACACCTTTTTTTTCTCTGCATAGCTTAAGTCCTGATTGACTCCAAAACCCTGTGAAGATTACCTCATTGTGTGCATATATAGCATAGCTGGTAACCTCCAAAGCTGTTCGCGCGGCGGAAAAAGTGTGAGAAGGACCCCCCCCCACCCCCCCACCCCCCGGGAAGAGACGGGAGAGGAAGTGCAAGTAAAAAGTTTGGATATCAATTGCCTTTCACACTCCCCACCACGGCGCTGGCAGCACGTCTCATCCCGCCAACTGGCTCGCGCTGCTAATGCAAAGTGTGTGAGCGCCGCGCCATCGTTCATTCACAGCATTATGCTAGGCTTCACACCCTTCAGAAGGCCTCATGGAGCCAATAAAACAAACAATAACACCTGGCATGTTTGTCGAAAGAAGAGACAAAAGCGGGATGTAAAGCAAATGCCAGGGTGGAAAACTTTGAACCGCCGGTTTGATTTCACGGAGTTTTGGCACCGCTCTGATTCACGGCATTTCATTTCCGCTTTAGATTTGGGGAAAAGGTAAATATGCTCTCTGAATGGACATGTGGTGTTATTTCCTTTGGACTCGTCTGGTCCACTGTGGGCCTTGCTGTTGCACTCTGCCTCTCACTCTCCAGCACAATATTTTCAAAGCAAGCACTGAGGTCAGGTGAGAGTGACAGCATTTCAATTTCAGCGTGTTCCTCTTCAAACACATTTTCTTTTTGCAACGTGTGACTGGTAATGTCATCATGTGCTGTTGATGGGATGTTTCTTTTTTGCCGTGTAAATATCATGATTTCCTCTTCTACGTGGTCAGCTTAAATTGCCCTGTAGCACACTTGAGAGTGAACAGTGCGCTCGTAAGGTCACACTTAATTGTTCATTTAGTAAGCAGCGTGCGGTTCATACTGATCGAGTACGTAGTGTGAAGTACGAAGGTGTGCAATTTGGAACTCAGCAATGCTCATAGATAAAAGGTTTCTACTCTGATGCTTAGCATGTTTATGTTTCCCATGTTCATCATCTTAAATTAGCTAAATGTTACTCAACACAAAGCACTGCTGAGGCAGTGCTCAACAATAAGGACTGCCTGCTTAAAGTACACGGCCACCAATCAGGGATTGCGGTAAAATAAATAATTTAAACACATATGAGGGTGTTTTTTTTTCCGGAGCTGATGATGGAAATAGCTATGGAGCTATTGAGGAGCTAGCTGTTGAGATTTGCACATGCTCAGTACCGATCAGGCACTCATGAGGATATGGCAGCAGGCAAAAACAAAGTTTATGAGCTGGAGCACAGGGGAGTGTTTTTCAATTTTCCTGGAAAAAGCGTTGGGAGGAATTGGGCAAATATCCAGATAATTGACTTAAATCCAGATAATTACCAACGTCTGCTACAATCCCTCGGGTGAAAATTTTGCTTAGATTTTTTTTTCCCCATGATTCATCCCCTTTGGAAGTGTGGATGTCTGTACTGATTTCCATCCCAATCCATTGAAACATTGTTGAGGTACCAACTGACCGACCCGCCATCCCTAGAGCTACGTCGCTAAAAAAGGTTAGCATTTTACATCATCACACAAAAAACGTGGAGAATTCTATACCTCAGGTGCTGGAACGATGAATAGGACTAAGAGAGAAGCTCAAGAACCAAAACTAATCCGGCCTCCCACAGACAGAATATAACTAGACAGAGTTTAGCAATATCCACAAGTTGCCAGCAATTATGACATGCCAACAACTATTCCAATCCTAGAGTTCAAAAGGTCCCCGAAAGATATGGAACAGTTTCATTGTCTTGGGATCCAATTCAGTAGAACACGGCACAATGAGAAAATACGCTCATTCTGTGGGTTTCATTGTGTCCTCCTGTGCGTTAGAACAAAAGTTCATGTTGAATAGAACTCTGTGAACTAATGCAAATCAATTTGGCAGTTCTCTAGACAAATAAGTCAGGGGGGCCCAAGCAATACATCACAGCTCGCGACAGAGGGCAAGCATAAATACCCACTAAACACATTTTAATGACAGACACACTCATGGCTTAGTGGTAATCATTACGAAAAGTCATTAGCAAGTAAAGGAAATCAGCCCTCGACTAGATGAATAAAAGAAGCTGGCAGATGTTTTAGATTTACTAACCGCTTTTACAAATAAATGTTTCACTACAATTTGTGCTTTTTATGTCAACCCCCTCTTTGGGTAATTGTTTAGAAGAGAAAAAATCCCTTTCACTAACTGTTGCTACACCACAAATTTCCTTCTGGGCTTTTGTTAAGACGCCCTCTGACCAACTGGCTACAATTTCCCTCGGAAAGGAAACGATCTTGGGTCGTTTGTCTGGGAGCCTGACAAGCAGAAGAGTATTGTAAATCTCTGCCGCTGCTGCAACCCTCTCAACCTCGTTCTACTGGAGCAATGAATTCCTCCCTGCGTATTTTTAATTCAGTAAACCGCACTGTAGCCACTCCATGCATATAAAACCGTGGACGACTACTGCCTGGAAAATGCAGCCCAATGGCTCCCCCCTCTGCATCAATGAGGAAACTGCAGGCAAAGGGAGCAGAGCAGGGCTGCAGTGGGGGAAAAAAGCTGCTGAGAAGTGCTGAGCCGCTGGGAGGAAGTCAGATAATATTTGGACAGTGGAAAAGGGTGTGTGTGTGTGTGTGTGTGTGTGTGTGTGTGTGTGTGTGATGAAGCAGGGAGGGGGAGCAAGAGGGGGCCAACGGGGAAACATGGGAAGACAAAAAAGACGAGTGGGTGGTTAAGACCACATGAAAGGAGATACTTTGTAATGTTGCAACAGAGTCTGTCTGTCTGTGTGTGTGTGTGTGTGTGTGTGTGTGTGTGTGTGTGTGTGTGTGTGTGTGTGTGTGTGTGTCCGCGCTCGCAGGAAGGCAAGCGATCACACATTCTTCGTTTTTTTCCAAATGTCTCTGGAAGCACACACGCAAAACCTGTGCACCTGTGTGTTCCATCCGAAAATAGGGGAATAAGCGGCACACTCACGTTGGATCGCACGGAAACGTGGGCCGAAGGAGGGCGAGGAGCCCGAACCCAGATCAGGAGAGTTCCGCCTCTTCTCCAGACCAGGGGAAGCCTGCACCGTAATCTTGTGGATGAAATCTGCAACGCGCAGACACATGGAACAGATGTTAGTTAGACCACCTGGATGGCAGACGCCAACAGATAATACACGCACATGTTTGGAGTTTCCTCCCGCTACTTTACATTCATACATTCTGGACTTTATTAAGCTTCCTTATTTCTCTAGAACAGCCTGTGGGGACTTGTATATGAAATTCAGTGCAAGACATTTTCTTAGCTTGGTAGCATATGCTGTTTCTTTACGTAAACATGAGTGGTCTAAGCAGATTTCAGTAGCCTTGTGTTATGTGTGTGTATGTGTATGTATGCTGCAGCTCGTGTACTCACAAAAACTAAGAAAAGAGATCACATTACTCCTGTATTAGCTGCTCTGCACTGGCTCCCTGTAAAATCAAGAATCACATTTAAAATTCTTCTCCTCACCTACAAAGCCTTGATTGGTGATGCACCATCATATCTTAAGGAGCTTGTAGTACCATATTGCCCCACTAGAGAGCTGCGCTCACTAAATGCGGGGCTACTCTTGGTTCCTAGAGTCCTAAAAAGTAGGATGGGAACCAACGCCTTCAGTTATCAAGCTCCTCTTTTATGGAACCAGCTTCCACTTTCAGTCCGGGAAGCAGACACAGTCACCTCATTTAAGAATAGACTTAAGACTTTCCTGTTTGATAGTGCTTATAGTTAGGGCTGAATCAGGTTTGCCCTGGTCGAGCCCCTTGATATGCTGCTATAGGCTTATAGGCTGCTGGGGGATGTTTTAGGATACCCTGAGCACCTATCTCCTCTTCACTCTCTCCTTATGGATTTACATCTCTCCATTGCACCTTACTAACTCTGCTTCCTCCCCGGAGTCTTTGTGACTTCACATCTCATAGGGTCCATTGGACCTGGCTGTGTCTGATGCCTGGTGAGCCGGCCTCCCACGTTGGCCCTGCTGATGCGCCCCGCCCCCCCTCCTCTCTACCTCCTTCTGTTTCATGGATTGGAGTTCCATTCATACATTGTCATATTCATGTAATGTGTTTATGTAACTTTGTAAATGCTGTTCATTCTGTACACATGACATCTATTGCTTCTGTCCATCCGGGAAGAGGGATCCTCCTCTGTTGCTCTCCTGAAGGTTTCTTCCCATTTTTCCCTGTGAAAGGTTATTTTTTTTTCCCTGATCCGATGTGAGTTCCTGGGACAGGGATGTCGTATGTGTACAGATTGTAAAGCCCTCTGAGGCAAATTTGTAATTTGTGATATTGGGCTATACAAAATAAACTGAATTGAATTGAATGTGTGTGCATGTGTGTGTATGTTTGTATGTATGTGTGTGTGTATGTATGCGTGTTTGTATGCATGCATGCATGTATGTATGTATGTATGTATGAATGTGTATAAGTATGTATGTATGAATGTATGTGTATATGTATGTATGTATGTGTGTATGTATGTATGTGTGTATGTATGTATGTATGTGTATATGTATGTATGTATGTGTGTATGTATGTATGAATGTATGTATGCATGTGTATATGTGTATGTATGTATACATGTGTATGTGTGTATGTATGCATGTGTGTGTGTGTGTGTGTGTGTATGTATGTGTGTGTATGTATGCGTGTTTGTATGCATGCATGCATGTATGTATGTATGTATGTATGAATGTGTATAAGTATGTATGTATGAATGTATGTGTATATGTATGTATGTATGTGTGTATGTATGTATGTGTGTATGTATGTATGTATGTGTATATGTATGTATGTATGTGTGTATGTATGTATGAATGTATGTATGCATGTGTATATGTGTATGTATGTATACATGTGTATGTGTGTATGTATGCATGTGTGTGTGTGTGTGTGTGTGTGTATGTATGTGTGTGTATGTATGTATGCATGTGTATGTATGTATGTATGTATGTATGTATGTATGCGTGTATGTATGACTGTATGTATGTATGTGTGTATGTATGTGTGTATGTATGCATGTGTGTATGTATGCATGTGTATGTATGTATGTGTGTATGTATGCATGCATGTGTATGTATGTGTGTATGTATGCATGTATGTATGCATGCATGCGTGTATGTATACATGCATGTTTATGTATGTATGTGTGTATGTATGCGTGTATGTATACATGCATGTATGTGTATGTATGTATGTATGTATGTATGTATGTATGTATGCATGTATGCATGTATGTATGTATGTATGTATGTATGTATGTATGTATGTATGTATGTATGTATGTGTGAGAACTGGCCATCTTAAACCTAACAAGTAACTACTAGCTTCAGGGCCCAGTGGGTGTTAGAAGAGAAACTTTGAATTGATTCATGATTAAATTAACTTGAATGCTAATTTGAGGAATGGTTTGTCTGAAGAGCAATTAGCCACTAGCAGCAACCCGCTAGCATGTAGCAGCAGTAGCTAGCTACACTGCTAATAATGAGCTTCACTGCTTGGTGGGCATCAGGATGAAAATCTAATCTAATACATTATTAATTACATTAGTCATTTATGCCCTCAAATTATGAACAATTACCTCCAATGAAAGTGCTTTCAATAAATCCATTTTCTTCCCTCAATCCGTAATTTGTAACCAGAAATAGGGTAATAGGTCATTCCTTCCCTTCACCGGTTAGTGCCTTCAAATGACGTTTTCTAAATGACTTATTGGCTTCTATTTAAGGGACATCAGAGATGACTGTCGTTTTTACCTGCAGAAACCTAAAGTTTCAATAAATCCAGAGGTCTATAGTAAGAGTGTTAAGAAGGCACTAACAAATGAAACAACGGTGATATCTCTATTCGTTTGAGGTAATCAATTAATTACGAGGTTTGATATCAATTGCACAAATCATAAATTATTTATAGTAATTGCTCATTCACTCGTAGCATTAGCTGCCAGCATTAGCTAGTGCTTGCTGGTTGACATAGTGAAATGGTGCTAAACTAGCTTGGTGGCTAGCTGGCAAAAGAAGCAAATATTGTGTAAATAATAATAAAATTTGTGGAGAGCAGAAGAGACAAAAGAAAGAGAGTCAGACAGTAGATTGTTAGTTTGGAGGAGAATAAAAACAGAGGCTAGGGAGCTACTGGGGAGCGAGAGAGAGAAAGAGTGAGGGGGGGGATACCTAAAAAGAAAGAGGGAGAGAGAGAAAAAGGGTGGGATACCTAAAAAGAAAGAGGGAGGGAGAGAGAAAGGGTGGGATACCTAAAGAGAGAGGGAGAGGGATACCTAAAAAGAAAGAGAGAAGGAGAGGCCAGCCAGCAGTGTATCTATAGACAGGAAGTAACAAGGCGTGGTTGGCTCATGCTCCCCACCCATCAACCCCTCCCCCCCAGTACCACATCACCGCCCTGCTGCTGCTGGGAAAGGCCTAACCACAACACACAATGTATTTACGCATGCTTGCTCTGCCTAAAATACACACACACAGTGAACTGCAACAGGCTTTACGATAGTGGAGGATGCATAAGGAGCAGCAGTATTACACAGGAGTGTGTTGGTCACTGTCAACCTAGGCCACCTACATGTCTCATGATGGTCTGGAATTTGGGAGAGGACAGTTTGAGGTTTTCAAAATTGGAAATTTATCGAGAGAATCTGCAGCCTAATTTTCTAAAATAAATGAAATAACGTCAGCCTTTAAACCCGTCTTGATAGGAACCTTCTGCAAAAGCCGAGCTACAAAATTACAGTTACACCACAAAACTCTCTCGCTTCCTCCTCGCTGCTCTCTCGTATTGTTTTCTGTGCCCGTTGTTGTTTTTGCTGCTTCTTGAGACTGAGCCAGTAATGGCCCTTGAAATGGAATTTCTCGTCAACACCGTTGGCTGACACAATCCGGCTAGTACTTAGATTTGTGACACACACACACACACACACACACACACACACACACACACACACACACACACACACACACACACACACACACACACACACACACACACACACACACACACACACACACACACACACACACACACACACACACACACACACACACACACACACACACACACACACACACACACACACACACACACACACACACACCTTGAGGCATGCTGATCTTCTCGCCGTTCTTGCACTTGAGCTTGTGCTTCTTGAAGGTGCCCTTCCTCTTCTTGACGTTGGGCTTCTCCAGGTTCTGGTTCTGGTTCAGGTGGAGGATGAGGAGGCTGAGCTCGCGCTCGAACACGTCCTGCTCCCACTGCGCCAGCTGCTGCTCGCGCTGCCGCAGGAACTCTTCGTGGGACTTCTGCTCCACGGCCGCTTGCTTCAGTTCCTCCTCGCGGCAATGCAACTCCTGTAGGCAGAGGAGGGACAGGTTGGAGGAAAAGAGACAGGGGGGTGTTCTTAAATTGGAGCAGGTCGTGCCAATCGTGTGTGATGGAGGTTTGCAGCGTGAAATGAGCCGCCGAGGGTTAGGGTTGCAATTAAATCTTTGAGAGCATTAATGGCAAGAGGTCTCACAGCTTGACAACTTGACATTTGATTCGATGTTCCACAGTTTCGTGTTTGAAGGGGTCGGTATACATTTAAAAGTTGCAGTGCAAGTATGGACTTCTTCTTCGTGAATCCCACATTAAAGCTCGAGTAGGTAACACTTGTGAAAGTTTGCTCGGTTTTCTCCGAAGCCACTCCCCCAAAGTGATCATAATGAACGTAAACATCAAACATAGCTATTCTCTCACAGCTGTTAAGCTAGCCGCTTGCAAAGAGTGCACACAGGTAGACAGGCAGATAGATTATTATAATATATATTATATACAATGAAAAGATTGGACGGGTTTATTACAGACCTGCAACAGCCACAGATACCAGATTTATTCTCTCTATTTTTGTCAGAGAAAAATAGAATGTAAGGGCAGCAAGAATAGCTGTTTTTTTTATATCTAACAATATCTTGTCTTGCTATACATTTTTAAAAAAAGGTAGTCTTTAGAATTTGATGGCATCTCGCGATTTAGAATAAAAAAGCCCATAAAGCAGGGCACGCTTTAGGGCGGGGCTACCTTGTGATTGACAGGTCGCTACAACAACGTTGATCAGTATGCGAGTTTTCGTCTTACAACTTTAACCCTTTCACAGTGTGTTTTCAGTTCATTGTAAGATTTTGGTCGCCTAAAAATGTCTTATTCATCGTGTCACTTCTGGTTGCAAAAAAACAAAAGATGGCGACGGCCATAATACCGAACTCCAAGTTTCAAAATTACACAAGCATGTCGGAGAACTACGGTGGCCTTCAAGTAACCTGGAAACATGAACGGCTCTCTCTAGGCCCGGTGTTTGGTTTGTCCGTTCTGGGCTACCGTAGAAACATGGCGGTGCAACATGGAGGACCCTCACCCTCTGTAGATATGAAGGGCTCATTTTAAGCTAACAATTCTTAGTTTCAGGTGATTACACAGTTAATCAGAGTTATGGATATTATTTTTATTTCTGAAATGCTACACGCCCTTTAAATTACTTCATAGTTTGATATTAAGTCATTTGATGAGTTTTCTTTGAGGCAAAATTACTTGAACGTACATGGATGAAAATCTGTTTCGTACGGGTTTATCTTTTGATAAAAATTAAAAATAGGGAAAACAAATGGCTGCTCTACTCAATCACTGCCTCCTACCTTCTCTTTAGCCCGGAGTTCATCAAACATGTCCTGGATCTCCAGTTTCCAATCCTCCTGCAGGGAGTGGAAGGACTCCTGCGGCATCTCTTCCTTCACCTGCTGCTCCAGGGCCGTGAGCTGGGCCAGGATGGAGCTGAAATTGGGTCTGCGGTGTGGGTCCTGGTCCCAGCACTCTGTCACACACACACACACACACACACACACACTCGTCAGTCACCAGGGTCCATACTGCAGCACTACAGATACAGGGTGATTACTACTACGCTCCCTGCTGCATGCATAAACAGAAAAATAATAGAAATAAGGAAGCAGTGGACCGGAGAGCAAAATGGATATTAAGCAGAATTACTATAATAGAGTCTGGTACTGAGTCGCTTCCTTAAAATGAGTGGAAATCTGATATCAGATTCAACCCAATTCACTTTTTCCAGCAGTTCCACTTCTTTTTAGCTTTTTCTTGAATCAATGCACCTGAAAGCAGGAAGTAACTCAAATACACACTCAGAAGTGTTGCATTGAGTGATCGTCACACCCCATGCCCAATGAGTATTCCGCGCCGCCACTCGTTTTTATTTACACATACTTCAGGCACTTGTGTGAGCGTAATCTAGAGTCAAGCTGATCACTTATTCAAAGTGGTATGCTTAATTAACTAGCTGCGGGGGCTTTTGCATAATTTGCTGCATTACAAGCAGATCAAAAACCAATCCGATAATTAATTAATCCTCTGAGGTGGCTATCGGTGGTGTTGTTTACCGATCTCTTTTTTCTTTTTCTACAAACACAACCAGCAGACATCAAGACACGGGGCGAAGTGGAAAGACTGTTATCGGTTCGTGTCTACCTTTTGACAAAAGGTGGTACGTTAGAAAGTGCCCAGGTGACATTTCTTTTCAACTTGAAACTGAACAAAGGAAGTGCACAAACATGTTGCACAAGGAGACTGGAGCTCAAAGCGCTTCCTCTCCACGGAAACATTATTAACAACACGCAGCACTACATCTTTGGGTTTGGGGAAATGGAAGGAGAGAGCGTGCCGGGGAACACATTTGATCTCACGCTTGTGTACTGCCACACCGCTGAACTGAGAGTCATTTGGCCTAAACAGTGCACTTGGGTGCACGCCGATTACATTTCCAAACATGTGACCCACCTGACATGAGCTGAGCGAAGGGTTCGGGGCACGTGGAGGGGATGGGCAGGGTGAGCTTGTTGACGGCGACTCCGTAGGCGACGGCAAGTCCATCAATCCCTTTGTAGGGGGCCTCTCCCGTTAGCAGCTCCCACAGCAGAACACCGTAGCTGGAGGAGAGGGGTGGGGGGGGCACAGGCAACCGGGCATGAGGCAGTAAACTCAGACCAAAATGAGACACAAGATATCTTCTGGAAAATGTATGTCGATATACAAAGCAATAATTCTAATTTTTACTTTCTAGACCACTGCCATGAGACTGTTTTCACATCTGTAAGCTGTTGCGAACTCAGTACCTCCAGCAGCTGCTTCACAGTAATCGTCTCCACTTTTACTGGGAATCAGTTCAGGAGGTCAGAGCGTTTTTTCCACAATTGTAATGTTTATAGAAAAAAAGATTATTATCTACCCAAGATCTTCCTCATTGCCAGTGTTTTGGTGCATTTTGGAAAAATAAAAAATAGAAGTTATAGTATAGAGGTTAAAATGACCCAGTCGTCTTACATTTTGTACTACCTACAAGTGTAAAAATTAATGTTATCTAAATTAAAACTGGACAAATCATGTTACAATATTTGTCTATCTATATTTACTTGCGATACACGAAATGTGGCAATTTGTATTTGTGTATAATGACTACAAACACATTTGAAGCATAGATACAAAGAATCACAAAATGAGAATTAAAATACTGTAGATGATGGTTTGTGGGTACTGGCTCATTTAGTTCTGAACGCACGAAGAAGATACCACCTTGGGACACACACACACACACACACACACACACACACACACACACACACACACACAGTGGTGGAGGACTTGAATCCAAACACCATCAGTTAGCCCTTGCCTGGACCTGACTGAACACACTGTGGAGAGCGCAGGCCGCAGCCTTTCTTTTATATTTTAGCTCTTTAATTACAACTTCCACACACTGTGCCTGTGCTCGCCGAGGCGGTCCCCTGTCTTCACGTGGCGGCTTTGGGGACACAGATCCACAGATGAGGAAAAGAATAGTAGAACAAAGATTGCCCTTCATTTTCAGAACAGGGGCCGCCTGCTCCGCCCACTACATTCTCCTTTTCTTTCTTTTTCCAGATTTGTGCAGCGATTTGCTATGAAAATGAGGTTGCGTGGATTTGTTGTTGATAGACGGGGAGATGAAAACTGAGAGGATGTGTGTGTGTGTGTGTGTGTGTGTGTGTATGATGACACTAAACACATTAAACTAGTTAGAAATTTAAAAAATAAACACTTACTAAAAAGGGTTCCTTAATGCAGCAGAAAATTCCTTAAGTATAAGCAGAACCCTTTTTTGATGTTCTCAAGGAGCTTTCAAAAAGGTTCCCTGTAACAGCGTGTTCAATTGGTTCCACATAGGCTCTTGTGTGGGGCTGCAAAGACCCATTTAAGAGTGGATTAAATGGTCCAAATCCACAGGATTATAAATTAAACCATAGCATATGAGGGTAACTGCTATAACCGCAACGCAGCAAAGCCGTGAGTGTGTATTACCGTATCATAAATTGTTTATCTTGTTCCCCGCTCGCTTCATCCCACATGCAAATTCATATATGGCAGCAAAAAAAAAAGAAAGCCATCTTCAATCTCCTCTCGACAAATCACACAGTTGTTCGAGTCATCATTAGAAAACCACAAACCATAATTAAGGGACTCTTTCTTTTTCTGTGTAGATGTGGCCAAGCACACACAGACATGTGCACGCATACACACATATCACACACTCGTATCACTCACACACACGGAGCTATTCCCAGATAAAGGGCTGCGGTTAGGTCTGGTGTGTGGCCTCCTTCTCCGCCTGTGCCGGAGACAATGGGACAGTGTGCAGTACAGATGTCCCACAACAAAGCACAGAGCAGCCCTTTGAAGAGACGCCGTCACGTGGACGCGTTTGGGTCTCGCTGCAATCCATCACTCTCGTCTCCCACCATCGCTTCTCCGTGCACTTTAAACCTCTCCCCTCAATGCCGATCGCGCCTTCTGTCCTCAGACCGCGGCAGCGGGCACAATGTCCTGCAGACCATCACTACACGCTGCTGGTTATATATTAATATATCTGAAGCTTCTATTTAGTACCTCAGAAAACATTGTGAACATGAGTTCATGGTCTCATTCGCTAGTTTTGTATTATTATTTTTTTTTTTAAATGATGGTCCATTTAGAGTTAACTAGACCATAAAACACGGTAATCTTTAGGGCGGGTGCTACCTTCTGACTGACCGGTCACTTTCGCTACCAGAGCCGTATACGTTGTCCCTACGTCACTCCGACGGTTAATTCTCCTCGTGGCTACGTCCCACCATAAAGCTGTATTATTTTATGACAATATTCCAATTTGTATTGTTACATCTATGAGTATACTTTTATTTGTATTTGTATTCTACGGGTTGAATAGGCTACAATAGGTTGCACGGTGGTGTAGTGGCTAGCACTGTCGCCTCACAGCAAGAGGGCCGCGGGTTCAATTCCCGGTCGGAGCGGTCCTTCTGTGTGGAGTTTGCATGTTCTCCCCGTGGCGGCGTGGGTTCTCTCCGGGCTCTCCGGCTTCCTCCCACAGTCCAAAGACATGCTGCAGGTTAATTGATCTCTAAATGTCCCATAGGTGTGAATGTGAGAGTGAATGGTTGTATGTCCCTACATGTGCCCTCGATGGACTGGCGGCCTGTCCAGGGTGTTCCCTGCCTTCGCCCTATGTCAGCTGGGATAGGCTCCAGCGCCCCCGCGACCCTAATGAGGATAAGCGGTATTGAAAATGGATGGATGGATGGATGGGTTGAATGCAACTTGCAGTCTACATTAGTTTAACCTAAAAGGAGTACGTCATTGTAGTATGTCCAGCGCTACTTCTTCGTCCTCTCACGGTGAACTGAGGACAGAATGGACGCTGGAACAAGGAAGCGACATCACCAGACAGGACGGGGCGGAGCTCGCTGGTTAGCGTGCTAATTTCATCCGGTATCTGTACAAGACGTCTTTTGATTTTTTTATTGTATTGTGGCCATATCACACATTGCACCAAGGAATAGTTTGACATTTCTCCACCTACACCTACTAGCTAAGCCCTAGCTTCAGAATTAGAGTGCTCACCTCCAGACGTCGCTGCCCTTGGAGAAGGTGGAGGACTTGATGACCTCGGGGGCCATCCAGGCGTAGGTGCCGGCGGTGCTCATCTTGGTGGTCTTGTGCCACTCCCTCGCCAGGCCGAAGTCTGTGATCTTCAACGTCAGGCCCTCCATACATTCATTCTCGATGGGCTGAGCCAGAAGGACTGGAGGGAAGGAAGGACAAGTGGGTAGGAAGAGAGGGAAAGGGTTTGAAGAGTTAAATACGTGTTGTGATTAAAATGCAACTTAACACTGCAAGAGCTTTTATTGAGCCAGCTATTATTTTTTCACTTCCTGTTGTTTTCATGACACGACAATCCACACTGACAACAAAGGATCCTATACTAAGACTTCACTTGCATTTGACAACATGTGATCAAATGGGCAAAAAGAGACTGCTGCTGCTTCAGATTAAAAGCTTCCAACCACAAGAAGGCTTTTATTGTGAAGCAGCTACAGGAATGTTTTCAATATCAAATAAATACAAAAATATGAAAAGATTCATATTTATAAATGGTCACAGTTTGTGAAAACAATTAAGACATTAAAATAATTTTAATTTAATTTCAGCATGTTTCTCAATAGCATTTAAATATATTTTCTAAACGAGCATAACAAAAAGTTGCCGCAAAGAAATGCACTGCGCATTCTAATATGGCCTCATTGCAACGGCAGGCAGGAAGCAACAAACAAAAAGGGCCCATTTTTAGTGACGAGAATCTAGAGGCCACTTTCAGCTCCCCAGAGTGACTCAATAAAAACACTTTCTAAAGATGAAGAAGTCAGTAACTCCGCGTCGAGTTAAGTGAACAAAGAGTTAAATGGACCCATAACAATGTTGCTCGTCAGCGTGTTGTCAGAGTTGATCATCGTACTGCGTAAAGAGATCCATGATTATGGTCTGCTATTTGCTACAGACACAGAAAAGACCATTTAAGCTCCGCAGGGATCGGTTTGATTTGCATTCGCTATTGTGACTGAAAAACTGGAGGCGTCGCATGCTTCTGAAGTGTTTTATGGGAAATCTGTTCAATATACCACGTGTGTAAGGGGAATAACAACATTATTATTATTATTGATAATATTAATTTTTACATACACACACACGTAAGATAAAGTTAATGAATACTGTCTGACACTCGCATCACAGAAGCTAGCAGTACACCAGTGTGCAGTGTCCCAACTGTTTTAGAAATAATAATAATTAGTCTAGCGTACACTTGCAGAATCATACTGGAGATGCCAAATCGGTTGGCCAAGTCTCTGTAAACCAGACGATCCCAGTGAAAGCAGATCTGCAGGTTGCAAACGGGATGTCTTTCTTTAGACATCTAGATTACATGTATTTGAATGGGTTTCAGGTTCTAACTACACATTTGAATATAGTCATTAAAATGCAAAGGAACTAATGACATAGCAATTTAACCTACACTCTAAAAAAAACAGTCACCCTTTGGTGAAGCCATCTCTTGGCCTCGCCGTGCTTATTTAAAATAAAATGTTTTAAAAAAGTCCAGAATCAGACTGATTAACCTTATTGACAGGGAGGGGCAAACCCCGACAGCAGCAACATAATGGGTCAATCAGATACGGATGACGGTCACTCGAGGATAGGCCTCTAAACATAGACGCAAACGGCGAAATCCAAAATGAGAAAAGTATACACTACAAAAGGGGATAACCCTATAAGTGAACACATGTTGGGAAGCAGCCAGCGCTGTGCGACCACGCGGCGTTGGAAGGCTTTGTTTCCGTGAAAATAGAACGTAGCGCCGAAGTCGTCGGTTGCTGCGGTGTGACTGTATCACATGCCTCGGTGTGATCGGCTTGCCGAGCCTCTCTTCCCCTTTGTTGGCAGGCAGGGCATCGCGCAGTGCAAGGCCGCCCATCAAACGCAGGGAGGAGAGGCTGCAAAGAATTCCACTTATTATAGGGAAGTAAGACTCCTGCTATTTGGAGTCACTTTCTGACTTTCTGGGCTCGGCGCTCTTCTTCCTTTGCTGGGAAAAAATCCTCTGGAGACTTTGTTTTTCTTTAACTTTTTCCACACATATGAACGATACTCTCTCTCTCTCTCTCTCTTTCTCTTTGTTGTCTATGTCTATGTCTTTGTCTCTCTCTCTCTCTGACATCCTGTGCAGAGCTTGGTAGCCCAGAGGCAGGGGGGTTTGCCGTCACAAAGGAATGCATCACAAGAGGTTGTGTTGTCTGCTCTCTGCGCGCGTGTGTGTGTGTGTGTGTGTGTGTGTGTTTGGTTCCATCCACTTTAACGTACACACACACACACACAGAATGGACAGAAGTGTGTGTGTGTGTGTTTGGTTCCATCCACTTTAACGTACACACACACACACACACACACACACACACACACACACACACACACACACACACACACACACACACACACACACTTCTGTCCATTCTATCTCAAAAGATGAAGACATGTGCAACGACAGACAGCCAATCAATGGAGACTTTGACTTCCTGACAGCTTCTTCTTTTTTTAATGGGGGAGAAAAAAAACAACATCAAGGTATGTCCATCACAAACTTTCCCATTGACTTCTGCCTCGAGACGAAGACACAAACAACACAAGTTGCAGAAGTAGCCAAAACACAAACAACCTCTACAGTGAGAAAGAAAGTGCCCGCTCATTTAACCTTTTTTTTTCATTGTGTCTGTCAATTCAACGCGCCTCGGAGAAGGACAGAGGTGCTGCTGGTAATTACCCCAACAGGCACTGATCTCTTACTGCACTTCTTTTGTCCGCCTGCCAGTCAGCCTCTGGTGAAAACAAGCCCCGGTCAGTCACCCCTATTTCCACCCGGGCGCTCACTCGCAGAGCCCTGACCCCACTTCCAGGAAGTGACGCCAGTATCGTCCAATTACCCTCTGGTGGCGGGGCCCTTCCTTAAAAAATAAAATACAAAAATTTGGATTTTGATGTTCCGGCTTGCTGTTGTGCACAGTAAGCTGTGAGCTATTTTAAGAAAACTGAAGTTAAGAGGGCGCGGGCGGGAGGGAAGTGGAGGTGCTGCGGTGAAGCGGTGGAGCAAGCTGAGGCAAGAAAGAGAGGTGACAATGGTCACACACACACACGGAAAAGAAAAAACATGTTTAATCAAATATTAGTTTTCATGGGAATGCAGTTTTCGATGCTTTAATAACAAATATGCTAGTGTGCTTTCTGTGAGATGTGAGGATGTAATTAGCCTAGCTTAGCATAAAGACTGAACAGGGGGAAGCTTGTCTCGGTCTAAAGCAAGAACCGTCAATAAGAAGTGGACGTAGTCGTCGTGATGTCACCCATCGGTTTGTGGACTGCCATGAGACCATAAACTCATGTTTACTGAGGGAGTAAATCAAGAGAGCAGTAGAGTCCTTTTCTCATAGACTTCTATACAACCTGACTTCTTCAGACACCACAGCAGTTGCCAGGTTTGATTCTGAATCCGGCCCCCTGGACCATAACCTCAGAGACTCAGCACAGAGGTGCTGGATAAACTGCACATAGTATAGTAGATAGTATTCTGTGCAACCCGTAATACACATTTAACTACAGAGTCATGCTGGGAGAGGCAAAATAAAAAAGGCCTTGGCCCTGAGCCTATCTTCCACCGACGCACGTACACACAGATTTTTTGAAGTTTCATAACACACATACTAAATATACATAACCAATGCATATAAATGTCTCTGCACTTAGTGGACAGATATAGCCTACCACCACACACACACGTGTAACTAAGCATAGAAACGAACATGCAAATCCACACAAGGAACAAAAGCCTTTTTAGCCGCCTCAGCACAAATACACACCGCATTCTTCTTCCACTTCCTGAGCTAAGGCAGAGTGCATCCACAGTCCAGTCTCCCTCCTCCAACCGCCACCATCACACTGACGACGACTGCCGCATTAGTCAGCTGCTTACTGGACGGTATGTGGCAACGCACTGTGTCCAAATCGGCCACTGACCCACATCACATAGAGTATGTGGACATCTTCAAGACTCCACTGGGAAGTTTAAGTCCGGACGGTGTAACTTCCAAGTACTGCCGGGGGGAGGAGGGGAACCATGAGAAAAAGTATCTTGGATCTTCATTGGATTTATATCAATTGTATTTGGCTCATAAAACATGGATACACAGGACCTTTCACCTGCATCTTGTGGTATCGCTCACCTGGCATTACATTTTGAGGGGGTTGTGTTCACTTAAGGGGCGATTAGAACAGGAAATCCCCCACTCCTTAAAAATTTAAATAAAATGATAACGGTGAGTATCATGATTCGATCAGTTTTGTCCAGACACAACGTCTTCCTGAGGCGAAACCAACAATGTTGCCACAAAGGCACCGTGACAGATCCCCATGGCAACAGGACTCTGTTTGGTATTGTTTGTTGTTCAGAAACAAGAGAGTCAGTTGCAGACGCGACTCCTACCAGCAGCGACCTGAGTTTGGACTGACTGAACCCTAACCCAGTGGCAGGGATCTTTGCATGGTGCGTTCCAAGGGCTGATTTTAAAGTCGAGATGAAATTAAATATCATTATTTAATCCTTTGAAATGAAAAAATAAAAAATGTATTTGAATAAATCCAATCAGCTTTTCATCCTTTAAAACAAAATACAACGTGTGCTTACGTAAGTTATTACCAACCACTGACCCTTAAGGACAACAATGGACCCCAATTTGGTCCTTAAGAGTCTGAGTACAGAACGTTTCTGTATTTGGGCTAAACAGTTCATTATAGCCTGATAATAGGAGCTGAGGTTGAACTTCCAACCCCTCACACCATAAAAAAAAAAACTCACCCGAAGTTTATACAAGAACAATGCTGTTTTCTTTATTGGCGAGTATGATGACTTTTTGAGTGTGACCCAGTTAGCTTTAGCCTTCGTCATTTAGCACAAAATCATGTCTGCAGCCAATGACTGCACATTTGGTTTTAAATGAGTCAGCTGTAAGTGTAAAAAAGTTAAGTGGACATAGTTTGTTCAACCAACTCACCAACTCAAAAGTTAGCTTCATTAGATAGCGCAACTTAAATCTGCCGGCTAGTTGTCACCTTTAGCTGGAAATGAGAATTCTGCTTTAGTCCGAAATGAAGGACCCTATATTTTCAAAAAGAACTAAGAATTTGTTGTCTTAGTAAGTTGCAACGGTGTCATTTGAAAAAGCAACGCTTGGCTGGCGCAGCAACAGAAACTAAAAGGGGGGCTGAGCAAACGTTCGATTGCATCAACCGCACCTGGCGTACCGAGAGCAAAGAGCCGGGACGGGGTCAACGTCCTGCTCAAGGACATTGGAGAGGACATGTGGCCGTCGCTGAGCATACAGTAGTGATAGAGGCCGTAACCTTTCTGCTGCAGGTCACTCTAACCAGCCCTCCCCCATCCCCCACACACACACACACACATTCACCGTGACATGCTAGATGCAAAAGTCAGCTCCACAGAGCTGCTCTCTGCCCCGTCACTCTGCACCTCACTTAATTATGTTTTTCTCCATAATTCAGTGAGACCGATATGTCAGTGTGCGAGTATGAGGCAGCTATTGGTGGAGGTGGCTGAACAGACGCTGTTTTGTGTTTTAAAACCAGGAAATAAGACTAAAATATCTGCACTGACCAAAAGTCTAAATTCTGTGAAATTGAAATATCTGTACCGGCTTTTAACATCAGTTCAACCTCAGCCTCCACTATGCTCCCTCTACTACCACCCATCCCCCCCCCCCCCCCCCCCCCTGCACTGCACCCGTAGGAGAAAGAGAGAATTCCTCCAGGGCGGGGGCTTTCCCCAGGAAGAACGGGAGCTTTGTCCCCTGAGGGACGAGGCCATAGGCTGACAGTCTGGCAACTTCTGACCAGGCAGCCAGTGAGTGAGAGAGTGAGAGAGAGTGATGGGGCATAATCACAGTGCAGAAGATGAAACCAGCGCTGGAGTTTCGACTCGGCTCGGAGGCACGCACCAAGTTCACAGAGTTTATTTACAAAAGGAGGCTGCAATTAGTGTGAGGAGGCCTTTCATTCTCTTTTGATAAATGTACAAATAATAATGTGGTTCCGGTTCTTATATTCACCGTGAACACTGGTGTTTACCAAACTATTATTATGGTATAACTTTTTTTTTAAATTACAAACCGTTGCAAGCAAATTCACAATCGGCCTCATGTATAAAATCGTGTACATGGATGTACATACAAATATATGCATATACACATATCTACATAAAGACTATAGAAGAAATTCTCTGGGAATGCTATTCACTACAGTGATGTCATTATATTAAACCAGACTCCCATGATGTTTGTTTTATTGTTCCATGCTAGTTTTATCTTCCTGCATAGTAGAGTGCATTGACACACTTATCTCATTTTAAGTACGAAGCTCTCGGTGCCCCGCTTATAAATCAAACCTGAAACAGGCCATACCTGTATCTCCTCTCCAGGTTGACAATGGCAGAGCCATCTATAATTTCATCACTGGAATTCAAGAACAAATGTAGTGCTTTACCTGTTGGGCCACTTCTTAAAAGCTGTTCTGGGTGTTTACACATGATCATGTAATGATCTTGTGCAGTATCTGTATAGGTTGCCAGGTAAAAAGGCTGTGAGGCCCTGAAAAAGGTCACTTATTAACAATCAAGCACTCATGCTTAACCTTCATTAGCGATATTTCCTTACAAAACTCAAAACAGAGGGCCGTTAATGGCTTGAAGGTCGTGTTGGGAAGGAGCGCCGATGTTCTGACGTAAATATGACGAAGTACAAAGAGTCGGGAACTACGGCTCAAGAACTCAATTTAGAGCCCGTTTACGTTAGTCACATTGCGGATTAAGTGTTAAAAACATTCCTGGGTTCAGTGTTTCTGCAGAAGAAAGGTGCTCCAACATCACTATGACATTCAGTCTGTGATTGTAGTGACCTTACATTAATATTAACATGAATATGAATGTACTTCTTGAAATCAATATGGCATTCTAAGAGACTTAAAATGTCTGTGAGGAAGCGGCGCTGCTTCGGCATTATTTGACCACGGAGATGTTGCTTGTATGTATTTTAATTATATTAGAAAGTTTGTCAAAGCGAAACAAAACTGGAATATAAAAACAACAATTATAAGTTAAAGACATGGGGGAAAATAAGCAAAAATCCACAAACACATTGCTAGAGATAAATACTTCCTTGTGTCTCAAACTCAATCAAACCCATCTCAAAAAGGTCACATTTAAAAAGGAACACAAAACCATCTCGACCATGCCAGCTACAACCAAGTCAACAGCAGATTGTAACATCCTTCATCTCGGTTTCCTTCCTGAATTCAAAACAAATCAGTCCAAATCCTCAGAACCGTTTTCTCTCTTCCACAAACAGACGGGCAGTTTTTGCGCTCACTTGCATGGGAACCGTCTTGTGATCTCTGAGGCGAGACAGAGGCCGAGCTGAAAAACAAGGCCTCAGACCGGAGAAGGCCAGAAAGACAACAACAACAACACACTCTGGCTGAGTTCTGGAAGCCTCGCCACTTCCTGTGCACTGACCTTCCAGCGTCTGCTCTTCTTTTTCTTTGTTTTTTATCCTCCCCCCCTGCAGTTGTTGGTCTGCCCCCCTCACTCATCCTGCTCAAACCACGCTCAAACCCCCCCCCCCCACACACACACACACACAACTAGGATCAGGTCAGCGTACGAATACATTTTGATTCAATATTTATTGTTACACTGGCTGTTGCCTAGAAGTCTAAGTCATTATTGTACAATATTTTGATTTGACTGCACTCACGTATGCTTGGAGAGTGTTGTATCATTTCTAATATTAATAATCCCCAGTTGTATTTGAAATATGGAAGAGGAATCACATGAAGCAACAATAATGCAATGAAAACTTGCCAAAAGCAGAAAAAGGCAAAAGTTTCACAACAATGTGCACAAAATATTCAATAACTGAAAGAAGTCAAAGTGGCGGTAGAAATACAATGAGTGAAAGGAGGTGTAATGTCAGTTACAATAGAAAAGGTTGAAGGAGGGCTCAAGTACTGAATGAAGAGCAAGTATCACTTGTCAAAGGGCTGAAGGGAGTTGAAGATTCAGTGGAACGTCCAGCAGTGAATGAAGTTGTGACGGCACGTGAAGTGAAGTGCGAGTGATGAAGTGAGCCAGAAGAGAACCGAATGAAACTAGTGCCCGTTCAGGTGCATGTGCACTCAAAGATCGTCACCTGAGGTGAAGGCACTGGAAGCAATAATAATAAACTCACATCGAGCCCTCATTTTGTACTCGCTAGTCGGTAATGTTTACTGCGATGATGGGAGACAGGCATCTATTTGGGGGAAATTACACTTATTAGATTTCTTTGAGAGCTGAGAAGATGAATATCAAGCCCATGTTCTGTACTTGCACATTATATATATATATATATAACATGTTAATTCGTGAGCTTTAACCAGGTTTTTCTATTTCGTTGGTCAGAGTGGCCGTTTCCCCCTGGCTTCCAGGATTTATGCTAAGCTAAGCTAAGCTAATCACCTCCCCGTTCCAGCTCTGACTTTTAAGCAGCTTGAGAATCCACTTTGATCAAAATTCAATACATCAACGGAAAAACTAAAAGTACTTTCATCATCGCTTTGGCAAACCTTCAGCTGAACTCTGAATGTCGTAAATGTTCCGACCCAACCTGCTTCTCAATCCAATGTGAGCCCAACACCTCTGGATTCTGCCTGCCCGTCTTTTCCAGACTAAAGACAGCAGAGAAACAACGGAGCTCACACACCAAGTCAGGCTCCCCTCTGCCTTATCACCCACCGACAGTCACTCTGAGCCAGCAGCAACACAGCTGAGCTCCGCCCCCCGGTGACCCCTTTCCTCTCCCCGCCAGGACACCCCAGGCCTCCCCCCGGAAACGCCAATCAGCAGATGCAGCAAGATGCAGCCATGTTTATGGATGGGTAACTTAATGACAATGCAATTTCCGCTACACTTGACATTTGAGGTTACGGCTCCTGCTGAATAAAAATACTTAACCTTTGCATAAATTTACTCTTAGCACTGGTGGGGATTAAAAACAAAGTGGTGCGCTAGTCGAGTAAAGTTTTAAAAGCAGGCACTATGATGGATCATTCATTGTGGAGCCAAATTCCGCCCACCGTCCATCCCATAGTATGAACAATGCAAATGTGACCCCTAGCCCCAAGGTTGATCACGGGGATATTTGTGTTTCTTCACGCAACTCGCACAAGACTCGCCAAAGCAGCAAGAGATGTTCGGAGCATCTTTGATACCAGCGTTTTTTCCATCGTCAACCGTGGCCGAAATGACATCTATTGCTGCTTTGCCGTCACACCAACATTTGTTTAATGATTTGTCTAGTTCATAACGCCATACGGTTTACTACAAAAGGTTATGAACCCCAAATAAACAGGTTTTGCTGCGATTTGGTTACAATAAACGGATCAAAAGGAAGCCGAAATAACTTCCTCACGATGCTGATTTGTAAAAAGTCTAAAAATTCATTAATTTTGTCAGGTTTGTCCTCAAGACCATTCTCATTCAACTTTTTAAATGTTTTCTGAATGTTCGGATTGATCGGAGCTAGCTGATGCTAACATTGTAGCTGCTCCATCAACACTCAGAATAATGTCATCAATCTAAATATGTACAGGTGCACGAAAATGCTGAAATGGTGGGGCTAAAAGGACAGATGTTTGTGCTTTTTCCTCGAACAAGGGACGTATTAACATCCAGTCATGGGTGTTGATGGTAGCTAGCGGGACCCATAGGTGCTGACTGACATGAATGAATGAACACACACACACACACACACACACACACAGGATGTGTTGAGTGTGCTGCAGTGTGGAGGAGCACTGGGGGCCCTGAATGAAAACATGCTGGTAGTGGGACGTATCAGATGTTTGTCCACTCGTGAAAAAAGAAAAAAAGAAAAGATGTGTTGATCCAATTTCAACTGTCCGGGCCAGTGAGGTCCAGCCCAGCCAGTGCTTAGCTTGGCACTATCTTCCCCCGTTTCTAACTCCAGCCGTGTGGCGATGCCTCGCTGTTTGTGCATCTATGAAGGTCTTTGTGCAGAGATAACCGTAAGCTGGACTCAATGGGCTTTTGAGAGCAAGACTTTTATTCAAGCTGCAGCAAAAATATATGTTGATATTTCCAATACAGGCAACTTAAAACACCAGTAGATATTTTTACACAATCGACTGAAGCTGCCACCCTCGAGGCCAAAAGAAAACATTCATTACCAATGAAACTGAATATTTAAGCGGTGTACAGTTAGACAAGGGATGTAAATAGACTCCACCGCATTTGATTGTGCCGCTAAAAAGTGGGCGGGCTCAGAATGCCGCTCGAGTCGGAGCTACAGAGGACTTTTGCTCCACACAGATTACGTGAGCAGGCGGTCATACATTTTTTTAAAGGAAGAAAAGATGATTGGATTTTCCTATGAAAACAGAGGGGGAAAAGATTTCTTTTTGCATGTATTATCAAACAGGTGCACAATATAACCAATTTTATTAATTTAATACAAATTTGAATTTGCTGGTTTAAGCGGTTTTATTGTCCCACAGCTGACGGGGGAAATTAAGTATCCCGTTTACTCCTTATTTTGTTTGGTAGTGTGTTCAGTGTGCCACAGTGCATCACGAGGATGTAGATAAGAAGAAGCCAAAGGTTAGAAAAGCTCATGCGTGTCGCAGGTTCACACTCTTGAGGTTTTGAACCACTGACGCCGGTCGTCAGTCAGTGGGCGCCGATGAGGGTGAACATGAAACGTAGGATAGAAGAAACAAAAAACGGCAGTATTCTGAACAGGATTCCGTGTGAAACCTAATTTAGATGACCACTAGATACTAAAACACAGAATGACAGAGTGCATAAGGTGTAAATGTTCCCCAGACGCTCATCCCCCATATCTGTGGCCACACTGGTGAGAGAAAGAGAAAGAAGCTCCTCTACTCTGTTCTGCATTTACTTTCGGTGGGATTCCATCTATGTCATCTGGCTTCGACCCGAGCGCCACTTTCTTCAAGGATCCTGTTTGATCAGCATCTTCTAAAAAAGAAGCTGGTAATTAGCTCCAACCTTTAGCTCTTGTTTATGAGCCCTTCAGGGCTAATGACTTTTCGTCTTAATCCATCAACAACAGCTGGTCAAAAGATAACTTTCTTTTGAATGCAGTAAAGTGCCGCCGGTGGTTTCTTCATAAAAGAGTTACTTTTAAAAAGGAACTCCTTTCTCTCAACCTCCCTCGTGCCATCAATGTGTTTTCTACTTTTCTGTTAACGAACACATCGTGTTGCCCCAGTGCATTGTGGTCCACTTTTAGGCCACAATTGGAAATAGGTCTTGTGACAGATATCTGCCAGCGCTGATGCAAAATGCCAGCTCTTGAAAAAAAGAACATGCGTCATTATTCTGAGTAACTGGCTTCACAATCTGAGGATTACTATTGGTGCTTCAGTAAGTCATCAGTTTATTAAAACAGTGTCCTAGTGTGCATTCTCCCTTTAAAATGCTGAGATGCTCTTGCACCTGTGTATTAAACCCATCAACTCCTTAAACCTAACCCCCCCCACCCCACCAACCACCACAACAGGATATCGCTCCGCGGCACAACAGGGTTCTGGCTGTGTGGAAACATGTCGGGGCAGGACAGGGACAAAGATTCAGGGAAGAAGAGGTAGAAGGGCGATACAATCTCCTGGCGCACGGACACAGGGTTTGTGTTTGCGTTGGCCTGCTTCATGCACAAACACTATATTGACATAACTCAACTTTCTTTTTTGCGCTCCGGGAGAATTGTGTTTGTTTGGTTTTTGGTATTTCCAGTGGAGAGGCCTTACCAGGAAAAGTACCCGGAACCGGGAGAGGAGTAGTTAGGCAAGACGGACGGAGACCGTTAAGCTCTGGTTCTCACATGGTCACATTTGTGGGTTCAGTCGTTCCCAGGTAGACCAGGAGCGACCAACGACCTCGCTCTATTTTAGGATCCGCAGTAACAGAGAGGATGAGCCGCAACAGATACAGTCACGGAACTGACTGAGGGGTGGGGGGTGGGGGAAGGATATACACTGCATCAAAAGAATGATAACAGAGGGGAGGCTGCTATAACATTCAGGTGGCTGGGTGTGTTTGGGCACTTGTTCTGCTTCAAAGGGAGAGAGGTGGGCAAGGGGGGGCAGAAAGCATGTCTCTGCAGTTCAGCTTTAATGAAACGGTTCAATGCCTACGTGTCTGCCCGCCAGGGCCCAAAAAAACGACGATGCAAGACCCTCCCCGGCTCCCCCCCAGGACGGCGACAAAGTGCAAAGTGCAGCATTTTGTGCCTTTGACGACACATAACTGCATATCTGCTGTGGCCTACATTTTAGAGTCACATGACTGAGCTACCATCCAAAAAAAAAAAAGATGTTTTGTCGTACCGTTAATCTTATTTTTTTGATGTAATGAACTTTAACTAGAGATAAATTGCCCCAAGACAATGATTTGTACTGTATTATGGCACAGGATCAAAAGTGGAGAGATAATCCAATTTCCCAGACTAACAGGGTGTTTGAGTTAATAATTCTACTAGAGCACAGTATGCTGAGGGAGTTAAAAAGGTTGCCTTTGTTCTAGATGTGGCCTTGTGAACACAGAGAGGCCTTCAGCAGCAGTATACGCAGTACACCATGTTCCACCACTGCCATGGGGCATGTTGCCACCCAGCAGGCCCAGTAAATACGTCTGAACCTGCTGCTGTCATCAATCTAACACTGACAGAATGGGATCGGGTTTGATTGATGGCCGACTCGCACTGCGGGGTCGAAGGACTTACTGTTGTTGGACTTGAGATCCCGATGGATGACGGGGACGATGGCCTCGCTGTGCAGGTACAACATCCCTCGGGCTATCTGCACGGCCCAGTTGACGAGGACGTGCGGCGGAATGCGGCGCCCTGCCAGCGCCCGGCTCAGCGGCCCACCTGAGGCGTACTCCATGATGAGGCACAGGTTGGGCTCCTGCAGGCAGACGCCTTTCAGGGCGATGATGTTGGGGTGAGTGAGCATGGCGAACAAACGCGCCTCCTGCCGGACGTTCTGCGCCGTCACGCTGATGTCCTCGTCCGGGTCTTGGCGGGCGGCCTTCACGGCCACCAGCAGGCCTCTCCATGTACCGCGATACACCTTTCCGAAGCCCCCGACCCCGATGACCTCCTCCAGGCTCAGCTCCCGGAAGTCCAGCACGTCGGGCTCAAACTGGCAGACCACAGCCGGGCTGAGCTCGCCGACCACGGCGCTGTTCGGGAGCTTCCCATACCCACTCGGCTTGAAGGAGCCGTAGTTGGACGGGAAGATGCCCACCTTGTTGTTGACCTTCCCCGCCCACCAGCCCTCGTCCCCTGATATCTCAGAGTCCAGAGACAGGACTTCTACCAGGTCACCTTTACGCAAGGTGAGCTCATCTTTACAGGACGCCTCATAGTCGAATAAGGCCGTCCACACAGGGTTGGTGAAGTTCCCTTTTTGTGATTGATCCAAATTCTTCCAGTTGGACAGCGAGCCACGACTGAATATGTTCTTCAGTGGCTCCATGGAGCCTCAAGCAGATGTCTACACTGGATCTGATTTTGCACCGCAAGGGTCTGAAAATAAAAGTACAAAGGAGTACTTTATTGCGCCTCGCTCCCTTTCTTGTTGGTTCATCAGGGACCAGTGAAATGTGTTCAAAAGCTTGACCAACAAGCGGGCTACAGAGGAGGAATCGGAGACGACTGAATGGTGAAAGTCTCTCATTCGTCTTGACATCACACGCAAAGCCACCCCACTTAAAAACACACAGGATCAGTTAATGGATTGATTCTGTCCCGAGCTCAGAAACGCAGCACGGTCTCCAGTCAGCGTTTCTCTCGGTTCAAGTGATGTGTGGTTTTCCCTACACGTTCACCGGCCTGTTTCTAAGAGGCTCCTGAATGGCCTAATGGGTAAGTGAGCTCTCCTCTTCCCCTCAGGCAAAGCGGCCACCTGTTGAGCTGTGGAATGACTGAAGTGTAGAAAGATCAATTAAACTATCCAGAGCTTGTTGTAAAAATACTTTGAAGTATAAATGGCTGTTCCCACCACTGTTCAGCTGTCCATTTGGGTTTGTTTTAATGTATTTTTAGCCATTAAGTGCAGCGGCCACCACAAGCAGGAAGCGCTGCGAAGCGGAGAAGAATAGCAGGAAAAGGAGCATTCAGTACAGCCAACCAGTGTTTTACGACAAGTTCCAGTTCGCATTAGCAAACAGAAATCTCCAATAACCGAGACTGGCCGCAACTGTGCGGCGCTCCCGCAGGAAATCCCGCAACCTTCCGAGCGAGAGTGTCCATACCGAACAAGTTGCGAGTTATCACGAGCGCGCGACGAGCTGGTCTTTATCGCGACACAAACACGTAGGGACCCGCCGACTTTCGGAACAGGAAGAGCCGTCCGCAACACGCTTCACTTTCCAGAGAGAGCAACCACGCAGTAGAAACAAAATCCCGTTAGTTCCCCGAGTTGGAGTTCAGCGCGTGGCCTCGTCCCGCTCGCCGGCCCCGTTGGTGCGCTCCGTATCCAAACAGCGCCACACCGCCATCGTAACTTGTTGGAATATTCCTCTTCCTCGGTCAACTCGTCCGGACCTCGAACCACTTCTCCACTTCTCCGTCTGCCCACAGTCAGCGGAGAGGGTGGGGTTTCAAAAACTTTGTTTTTTCTCTCCCGACAGGAAAAGAGTCAGATGACAGGCCCCGGTGAAGCGACACGCAGTCCATTGTGACACTTCCGGTTGGGACTGTCAACATAAAGCTCGGACCAACGCGGACGTTTAAGTGTTGTTTTGCTGAAATTGCCAATAAAAGTTTCCACGAGAAAAAAAAAGACAACAATTAAATGTCACTACTTTATTTAATACTGATATATGATACATTCTCTATATCTTCATACTTAATTGGGGACAAGGATGCCATGTATTATTATTATTTCACTGTCTAAGTGAAAGTAAATAATTCATTTGTGGTGTTTATGGACTAGTAACAAGGCACTTGTGTGCAACCCATCTCTCTGTCGTGTATTTAATACTTAAAAAAATGATTGTCCTGTGGCAACTTTCCTGCATGTAAGTGCTAACTATCACTTACATTAACAATCATCATAGTGTTGAAATGACCAATACATTTATTTTATTACGTTGTTATTCATTTAAAAAGTGACTCATGTTTGAAGAATTTATATTTAATTCATTTTCATTTCCTATTTATATTATCTTGACCACGCGGCACAGGCTTTTATTTTGACATACACCCAAGAAGTCCTATTTGTTTATTATAGCTGACTTGGTATTGGTGGGAACAGGTGGCAAATGAACCTGTATGTGTATATATATATATATATATATATATATATATATATATATATATATATATATATATATATATATATATATATATTTGTATATGAACCACGTCTCAGTCATTTCAACACTGATGATTGTTAATGTAAGTGATAGTTAGCAGGAAGCCAGGAATGCAGGAAATTAGCCACAGGACAATCATTTTTTATGTGGGCAAACTGTGGCCTTTAATCTGCAAACTGTGGCCTTTAATCTGTAATTATGTTGTGCAAATCCCATGTCAACTAAATATCACCTTTGCCCTGAAAGATGCTGTTAGTGTAAATGCTGCAACTTTTTGTCCAGTCACATTTTCCATAGGTGTGTATGTTTCGGTAGTCGTGTTATTATTTTCCACACTCTGCATATATTAAAGCATTTATAGTTCATCTGCCATATGGTTAGTTTAAATCCACGCCATTTGCTCTATTGCTATTTACCCCGATTGCTATTTGCTCCCATCTGCTCCTATAACACCACAGTGAAGTTTCCTCCTGTTGAATCAGTTCAGATATTATGCTTCAGTGACATTCATTTCAAACGCTCAAGGACAGCAGTTCATTCAAAAATGGTCCCCGTAGTCAAAGAAAAGAGAATGAAGGGCCGCCGTTCGGTTTCTGTGAGGGGGGATTTGTTGAAGATTTTCTTTGTCTGGTGTAACTTTGAACAACGAAAGCAGTTTCAAGCCGATCCTCAAGCAACACATTTAAAAGCCTTTGGCATATGGCTGGTTTAATGTTCTTTATGCAGTTTGATGGGCTACTTACCCGAGCGAGGTGGAAAAGCTGCCACTGAAATTACACTCAAGTGGAGTCAGATTTACTGCTGTACAGTTCTACTTAAGATAGAAGTCAAATAGCTCATTTAAAAGTTTTATTCCAAGGAGACTACTCTCACTTTGAGTTTCACCTTTCTGTTGTATAAACGCTAGAGTTCGGCAGATTCTCTTCATGAAAAATGAAACTGCATTCTGTGATGCGATGATATAAGTTTTGTAAAAAGCCTACAAACGTTACCTTTTTGCAACCAGAGGTGACATGCCCTGATCTTAAAATGATTTCTCCTGAAGACGTAAATATACAAAAACAAAAACGTAATCCATTGTGTTTTTAAAAAGAAGTGTGAGTAAAAAAAGAAACACAACTGGCTACTATAGTTTTTAAGCATTACTCAAACAGGGTCTTGATAAAAGTCAAATTAAATATCATTGCTGCTGTCAGTCTGTCAGTCCGCCACTAAAATATCTCGACACTAATGGATGGATTGGAAGTTCAACAGACACCCATGGTCCCCAGACTTCTAAGGGCTACAGCCGCCATGACGTTGACATTTTAGATTAATTATTAATCGGCAACTTTCGGACATGATGAATTGCGGAGCTCGGAGATCCTTTACCTTTTCATCTCACACCATCATCAGGTCAGAATTGAACTGTGTCCACTTCCACAAAGCTAATGACCTTCCCATCAGCCCCCGCTGTCCTCCGTGTTTAGTGCTATACGCCAATCGCATCGTTATTTTGTTTAAACCTAATTAACCTCTACGAATGTCAAAATAGAGGCTACGCTACTATTTAGGTGGTGATAAAACATTTTACAACATTTTTTATTTTTACTTCATGAAGTAGTTGAAGGGCATGTAAATGATAATATTCCTGGGCTCACTGAGTACTAAGCCACCAGCTTCGAGGTCCGTGGCTTCATGGGAGTGGATGGGAATCAGAGGGCCACCTTTGGCCCCTCCGGCTTGCTGTGTGGAAACAGTGTGCTTCCTTCTGTTTGCCCTTTGATGGCTCCCACTACCCTCCCTCCTTCCATGCCCCATGGCTGCCGTTTGTTTGGACACCAACCTCCTAAAGTCAACTCCCCCCCCACCACACACACACACACACACACACACACACAAACCCAGACAGCTAACCCCACCCTCCTCACAGTCCGCTGAGTCAACGCTTGTGCAGGAAGGATGCAGTTGTTATTGCAGCCCTGGCTCAGGGTTGCTTGGCCGGTGGGGGGGTGGGGGGGAATGAGGCGGCTGCTTTTACGTGACAAAATGAACTGTTTGAAAACTAAAGAAAGCAGGGAGGAGGAGAAAAGGGTCAGGACGCCGGCTACCAGCTGCTGTGAACACCTTTCCACAAAACCTATACCGTCTCGTACTACCACGGATACAAATACCAGCACTTGTCTTTCAGGTTGTCGTTTTTATATATATTGCAAAATACAGGAAGTAAACAACTCAATAACTGCAAGGAGACCCAGCATCAGGACTACAAAGGATGTGTTCCGAGCATGTGAAATGAAGGAGGAAGTCTTTTGAAATATTTCTCTTCAAAGAAAGCGCATGTTTCAGTTTTCCTTCTGGTAAACAAAGAACTGTTTTAACGGTACACCATTGCAGATGTGCCTGATGTGGAAAGCTTTTTCATCTCTGAGAAGGAGGACACAACAAGCCCAAACGAGGGTTGCTTTTTTTTCCTTCTTTTTTAATTGAAATATGAACTTTATTTTACCCATACAAAATAAAAAGAATGTTAAAAGTTTACAATACAGTGTCAACTTCAACTGTCTATTCTGAAACATTTCATACTGAGACTGACACATAAATGGGAGCCCCCCCTCTCGGTTTTCCATGGATACATTTAAAACAATCTAAAAAAGAGGAGGGAAAAAAAAAAATGTCTATAGATAAATTTACCCAAAAGTTGGAGGGGTGGCCAGAATAGAAATCAGAGGACAAAAGGAGACAAACAACTTTAAAAACAAAGTTATGGTCCAAGAGTCACATTATACTTCTGATGGGCAATTCAGGGGAAATTAATGGTTGTATAAAATAAAAATAATAATACAAGACCCAACTGCCGGAGCACCTAACCTCTGACAGCGACCAACACAAAAAGTGTAAATCGCTAACCTGCTGATACATTTGACTTCATGGTTGTGGTCGTGGAGGTTTATGGTTCTCTCGATAAAAACGTGAATTAAAAATAGAAACCAATTCCAAAAAGCTGTGGTTTAGCTAACCGATAGTAAAAATACACCTGCTTCCTTGTTTATGTTGCAGCCTGACAATTGGAGTGACAAAGCCGGGAAGTACACATCTTCACAGCAGTATTTCAGAGCCTATCGAGCATCAAAGGCCATTTTAAGGCTTCAACTACCACTATTCAAGCCAACCTTTAGCGACTCATTTGTCCACTTCATAAGTCTACTACGGAGGACCGAGGAAGAAAGAAAAGTGCCAAAAGAAAAAAGAAAAAAAAAAAAGCTACAAGGCAACACAAACTACACCTATCCTGTCTGCGGGGGCTCACGGCAAAAATAGTGACGACTGCCATTTTTATTTTTTTTTATATAGTCAAAATAGAACAACTGACTCGTTAAAAAAACATCCTCGTTGGATTCTCCTCTACAATAAAATAAAACTGTTTTGTTTTGTTAAAAAGAAAAAGAAAATTAAAACACATAATGTACAACCAGTTTTCTGTCTCCTGCGGCGGCGTCTCTTTGCTTTCGGCGTGATGAAGAGTCTTTCCCTCCTCTGCTGAGAGCAGCCGCCGCGACAACAACTTAAGGAATCGAAAATAATGTCGGAAGAGTGTACGTGCGTGTGTGAGTGGTGTAGGAGGAGGAGGAGGAGGAGGAGGAGGAGGGAGCTAAGAGTCATAGTCTTCGTCGTCGTCGTCCTCCTCGTTTTTGTGCGGCTCCGGGGCTGGGGGAGGTGGTGCGACGCTGATCATGGAGGGGTGGGGGGCGAAGGCCATGCCGCCCTGGGGCTGTTCGGGGGCCATGTTGCCCATTGAGGCCGGGCTTTCCATTTGCATGTCCTGCTGGGATTCGTTTGAGCTGTGGGAGGGGGACAGGTCCTGCAGGTGTAAACCCCTGTTAGGGGTCAATCAAATTCAAATTACTCTTACGAGGTACTTCCCATTTAAAACAACCATAAATCAATGTGGTATTTCTTTTTTTAGTGAACCTCTGCTATAAGCTCCCAAATCCACACTACATTCTAACTGACATCTAACAGTATGTACTCTATACGGATTGTCATAGGAAGTATACCATAACAAATACATTTTAGACTAACAGGAGATTATACAGTATATGAAAGCGGTTTAGAATAAAAAGAAGTATGGAAGGTGTCGAAGGTCAACGGTCGACCTTTTAGCAAAAGGTGGTTGAAGGAATAAAAGAGGGAGGCTGTGTTCACACGGTCCAGGCAGTCCACCACCGGTGGTGGGACACCAAAACAAACATATTTTGACGCAAAGAAGACAGAGTGACACAAGCTGCTCCTGCCGTTCCACCGTGATATAGTTTGATGTGATGAACGACGCGTTAGGACGTCGCCCCCTTAAAACACAGCCGAGAACGGCGCCGGCGATGAGGACGCGGCATGAGGTCGTTTAGCGTTGATCGAATACGCACGGCTGCATGTAAACAGGAATGTTAGTGGAATAATCATTTTCATTAGCCATGTAAACAAAGCTTAGTAGGAATATTGTCTTTTTCTGAATAAAAAAGAAGGCAAAAAAACATAATATTTGATGCATGGAAGCGTTATCATACATATTTGTTATTTTGCTCCTGAACAAGATAAAAATATGAGTTATAGGAAGAAGAATGTTTGTGTGTTGTGAATATGAATTGGCTGAATGGGGACGAGGCAGCAGGTTGTGTGTGTGTGTGTGTATGTGTTAAACAATTTTGCCCTTGCGCACCTCAAGGAAACATTTTATTACAGTATGTTTATTTAAATGTTTTTCTGTTTGTTGAGCATAGTGGATAGTACTCAAATGATGAATGAATTATTGATATCAATCATGCAAACATGCTTATTAACATTGTGCTGCTGAAGCCTTTACGTTTATCTGACGACGTTCAGTGTAGTGATTGTATTAAGACGTCCACAGCCTTTTTACCCGTGACTTGGAAGAAATGCCGACGTCATTAAACACTAACGGTGACAATATGACGCATGCCATTTGGTTTATGGGAAAAAAGAAATACGAGACTAAAATGTAGTTAAAAAACAAACAAACAAAAAAAGAAGCAATCCCGTCCCCTTATTATTCTCTTCCTCCCTCTCAGTCTCAAACACACACACACACAAACACACCGGAAACTGCGGCAGTGGCCCTTCAGTCCGTCTCTGTCCTTCTTCCTCAGTCCTGTGTAATGCGTAACGTTGAAGGTTTGTGGGTTGGTTGGTTGATTAGCGCATATTTCTGCATGTTAACCGGGCGGATTGACTCTCAATAATCTTTAAAAAAAACAATCAAATAGGTTCCTAGTGATTATTGAATGGAATGTTTTAGCTTGAAATGCTCATGCCTACAAAGCTGCATTCTTAACCATTCGACCCTTGTCTTTCATCAGATAATGATAGCATAAAATGATATGGAAAATAAGTTGACACGCGGCCCGGCTCCGTACCTGTGGAACCTGGGTATGTGCGGTAGATTTGCGCTGGACTGAAAGCCGTCCTCCTCGTCCCCATCCGTCTCACTGTCTTCAGAGTCATCCTGTTTCCGGCACAACAAACATACCAGTCAGCCTACTGACCTCAGACACACAAATCACTGAAACTGCATGGAGTTCCATTATGTAGATCATTACGTGTGTGCGATGATAATTTCTCTTCAAAATATAATTCATGTGCCTCCAAAAGGAAAGGAAAATATAACTAGCAAGCTGTAGATAGCTATAGGTCACGCAAATACACCCCAACCTCTTGCTCCGACTCGGTGCCAGACAACTTCTTGTCCTTTCCTTTGGAGCCAGCTCCTCCGTTCTTGCGGCCGGACCCTGGTTTTCTACCCCTGGTGGCCAGAAAAATAAATTAAAACAACAACAAAATGTCATGTGCATCTTTCAGATAAACAGAGACACTTTGGATGTGGTCAACACTGCTGGTGAAATGAGTCCAATAGCAGAGACTGTGTGTCTAAATATTAGGAGCGTAGACGCACTTTAAATTGAATCAGAATCGAATCCGCCACTCTTCGGTGAAAAGAAGTTAATTCATGTGTAATTATCTGCCAAGCTCTCTGCTCCAATTTAGCTGCAGTGCTTGATTTGACTGTCAACACTGCTCTTTCTTCTCTCCAATCCTCAAAAACTAGTGTACCCCCTGCTTTGGTCTACATCTGCTTACAGAAGCAGCTGTTCCTGGTAAAGGCAAAGATAACTCTCCTTGTGTCCATATAAGGAGTTGAGTCCCGTTGAGTGATTAATTTCTTAATTGTGTGGGTGTATGTATTTACTGCATAGATCGACAAATCACACAACCAAGCAGGATTATTGAGTCAAACTCAGGTGCTTGATCTAGCAATGCACGTACAACAGGACCTTGCACATCAACTTTACAGCGTTGAGCATTTAATTCCACGGTGCTGTAGACCCTTTAACAGTTTGTCAACGATGACGAGGTACGCACGGAATTTGGCAACGGAAGTACGGCGGAGTGCAACAGCTTGTCAAGCTATAAGAGCCTCAACCAGCAAAGATGGCGAATGCAAACTGAACAAGTTGACTTTCCAGATCGGTGTGCTATTAGTGAGTGCGTAGCACACATGAGCAAGAGGCCCTATGTTGTGGTCATGTACAGAGCGTCAAACACTACGATGTAGACTCAGAGTTGAGGGAGTTTTAACATGGGCACTTCCAACGTGAGCCTTTTTAAATCAGTGCAGTGGTAGTCAACACGTTGAATTGCTAGTGGCCGCCAGTGTTTTGGTGTAATGAGGGACCGTGTTAAATGGTGAGTCTCAGCTGAACGCGTCTGTGGTTGCTCGTAGTAGCAGCAGCTTTTGAAAACAAAAACAGATGTCCATGTAAAAGCCTTCAATCAATTTCAAATATATACTCATCAACGCTTATTATCTACACCTTTTTTTTTACGTTAAGTTACCACGAGCAATCGCGGACACCTTCGTCTGAAAGTCTCCCGTTAACAGTCACACGGTTAAACCGAAACACCTAGTTATTCTGTCGGATTTCTGTAGAACTCAAGTCCTCTGTTGGAATATCGATTCTGAGAACCGAACGTGCAACAAACAGTCAGACAATTTGATGCCGGTAAAAGTTTTAAATTCAACGTTTAAAGCTTGCTTACTCGTCTGGATGGCTGAAACAAAACACAACTTCCTCTGCCAACATGCGCACACAAATATATCTGATGGCGTCGACTGTAAAAAGGGGCTATACCTCCATGTTGCCCCGTGTGAGCGTGTGAGAGAGACAGACAGACCTGCGTGGGACTTTTTCTCCTCCCCCCTCCGTGTGGTTTTCTTCCCCCTCGCCCTGCATGTCTGGCACCGTTGCAACCAGGTCTTTCAAGAAATCAAACTGTTGCTCCAGCTCAATACACTGCTTCCTGTGGACACACAATTTTAGATCAGTGCATTGCTTTCGCCACAGACTTGCATGCATTCCAAGTTGACGAAAAAAGTATAAATGTCACACAGACAAAAAGATAAATGGGGACTATATATTAATTTCAAAAGAAAAGTGAGCACCCTTTTTAGCAAAATGAGCCCAAAATCAAACAACTTTAATATGATTGTTCCTGTTATTATCATCTCACTGCCCAAGTTCACATCTGGGGTCTGTCAGAATGAACTGAACAGAGGATGACTCCCAAAATAGTCCAACTCCAAAACATTGCAATAGAGACCAGATTCTTTATCAAGACGCACACAAAAACAGAAACTTACAGATGCGATGTTGTCATCGTCTTTGCATTCCTAGACTGGGTGACTTGACAGGCCTTTGTAAGCAATGATTCCAAAAAAAGCTCCAGGGCTCTCGCTGACATCCTAAATTAAGGAAATTACGATGGAGCAGATTTATGTTCATTATTTGAAGTACTACCTGATCGAGTGGCGATCCACAACTTGAAAACAACTTTTCTCTTCATTATTGATTGATCTGTCATTTAAAATAAATGTAATTGATCATTAGTTGAGAAAATATAAAACATATATCACAAGTCCAATATGACTTACAATGTCTTCTATTCTCTGGACAACAATTCACAACCCAAACAGATATTCTGTTGACATGGGTTTCAAATTCAAATTCAGAAAAAGAAGCACATCTTCAAATTGGCGAAACCTAAACCAGCAAACGCGTTCCTTAATTTAACAAACTAAAATGTATCTGTTCGTTGACTGGTTAATGAAGTGACTGTCTCATCTTAGAGTCAGAGCATTAGCACATGGCACTAAAACTAAATGAATGGGACAATTCATATGAATGCATTTTGTGAATTCAAAACACATACAGGTGATTGAAACCGTGGTACATGCACATAAGATATTTTGGGACAGGAAGGATACAAATAATAACAGGTACTGCGGCAGCCACTTTGCCTATTTCTTCATCAGTCTGCATAATCTTCTTAATCCGTGCCTGTAAGGAGAAAAGGTGAAGTGTTACGTGTGTTGATTTTGTACAGTGAGCCAATGCCTGTTAATACAGTGACACCAAACTTGTTTTAAATGAAAAACAAGACTTTAAAGACAGATCGATGCATCACAACTAAACGCTCGTTAACTGAATTAACTTGACAACAAAATATAGTAAAGTTACAACACATTTGTTGGAATCGTCGCTATCTTAAGACGACTTTAATGGCATGGCACGTTGAGAACTATGCATTACTGTTGATGAGATATTCTACATTGTTTAGAATGTGAACAACTCAAAAGTTGGCTAAATGAGCACCCACAAACAGATAGCCCAGAGTTACAGCATTCGGTTTCACTTAGCTCGGCATGCTAAAAACAACAATAATTGGTGGACCCGCTAGCTAGCTAGCTTACGTCGAACGACTCAGATGCACCACAGCTAACTATGGGGTGCAAAGTAAGTTGGACAATTAAATTAAATCAGGGACGTCGATATAACAGCACCAGTGCATTTTACACTTCAGTGGCAATCGCTTGCGTTTGTAAGTTGGGTTGTGGGCGCTCTAGGCAACAAAACAGGCCTGGTCCCAGTTAAGCTCGCTAGACAAGTTAGCTTTCCTTCTACAGTTTGCTAACTATCTCAACACCGGTACATCAAAGTTTAAACTCACCGGAGGGAATCTGGCGTTGTATTTCTTCTTTTTGCTAGGCATAATTAAATCACTTAGATGGCTAACCTAAAATAAAATGCAATATATGCTGGAATATTGCTCTCTATCATACATAAATCACCTCCACTGCGCGCACACTAGATAGCAATAGCTACCCTGCTAACTCGTTAGCACGTCGTCACTCGCTCCCCGGCGCCCGGCAGGTCGGCTGGGTTCCGCAGGGTCACAGCGCCGTCCTGTTTGGAGCCACTTTGGACAGAAGTTATTCATTTGTTTTAAGCTAATAATGTAACACGGTTGCACGTAATAACTACATGAAATACACGCACATTAAGTTACAAATACACCAGGGAATCTGGTATATTGTCATTTAAGAGCATTCATTAAATGTAGTACGTTATAGCTTAAACTAACGCTGCTTAAATCAATGAACCTCTAATTTGTCGTAATTAACACATATACTATACTACTTTATTTTTTGTGCTGAATTTGTCAAATACGTTTAATTCCCTAGGTACGTTATTCACCATTATATTGGCTAGATATAGAGCTAAACTCATGCTCTCTGGTACCGAGGAGTACGTGTGAAACGCACAGTGAGAAGTCATTGCGCCACTAACGGCACCATAAAGAGACGCACAATACAACCAAACGGCGGGTAGCTTCACCACCCCCAGTCGGCTCGTGCGGAAGAACAACACTTGACAATACAACTACAGCATCCACAGGTATGTTTAAGATGACGACGACCGATGTGCCTTAAATGCCTTTCTCCGCATGGGACATATAACTAAGTTACACGTTACGACGTTAGGTGTGCTCAACAGCAAGCTGAGCCGCACATCTGACTAGAAGACCAACATGGACGATTGGTGATATGGCTAGCTAGCTAACTAGCTAGCCATATCACCAATCGTCTAGCTAAAATTAGGCTGAAGCCCGGCAATTGCAAACTTCGTGTTTAGCCACACGTCATCTGTAGACGGCACACACACTAAATGGTTCGACATTTATTTTTGTAGAAGAAATGGCGATAGACAAACGTTAACGCTTGCTGTTAAACAATTGCTGCTAATGTGGCAGGCTAACGTTAGTAGTCCAGCTGGCCAGTTTTTGTTTCGCTTTAGAAGTACCGCAAACTAGCGCACTTGTTTGAACATACAGTTTAACACCTCCCTCCTTTCAACAGGATACGTTCCCGGACGAGTTCAATCGCCTCACACGGAGCGCATCATGGAAGAAGAAGGAGCCCCTGTAGCAGGCGAGGTGGAGACCCCTCCTTTTGCTGCAGAGACTCATGCTGCTGAGTCCATGGCTGCAGACATGGACCCTTGGATTGTGTTCGAATCGAGAAAGACTCCCAGATCCGAGTTTGATGGCTGGCTGGAGAGCAACGGTCCCTCACAAGTGAACAGATTTGGTGATGAGGAAAGTGGCGTTAGTCCTGTGGGGTGGATTGCTGTGGAGGGCCTGAACCACTGCCCCAGCACTGGGGATGTCACGGGTCTCCAGGAGAGCTGGGAGAAACTTTTGGCCAGCGGCCGGCCTGTCAGCTTTCAGACAGTGAAGGAGCTGGCCCTGAACCACGGAGTGCTCACGGGCAAATGGCTGATGCACTTGGACTCTGGTTTCAAGGTGGACCACGCCTGGGAGTGTGTGGCCAGAGCAACCCTGGATGGCAAAATCTCCTACGTTAAAGTCAGTCCCCATAATCCCAAGGGGGACGGCAAGCATGTCATTTGTGCCTATAACCAGAACTTCACTGACGAGAGCGAGGTCATAAGGCTGGACAACGTCATCCGGGCCACCGGGGTCAAATGCTCCCTCAGCTACAAGCCGGACGTGTACACATACCTGGGAATCTACCGAAACAACCGCTGGAAACTGTGTCCAACCATTTATGAGAGCAAATTTGACCTCGAGCGTGTACCTCGGCGTTCCCACATTGTCAACAAAGTCACCAATCTCGAAGTAACATAAGCCTGTTAAGAACAAGATAGTTTTGGAGAACGGGTAAATGAATTGGCACTTGGCAATCCTATGATTTGGGTTGTGCAGTAAATCTCACTGGCTGAAAAGGGTTTTGAAAGTCAGCAGTTGAATTTTGATCTCAAGTTCTTCCTTTTGGCAGCATTTCATAATTTCAGTCTGTAATATTTCCTAAGTGACCTAAACTCTTTAAACTTTTTTTAAATTTGTTTGTATTCATAAGTGAAATTATGTGTTCTTGATGTTCTGTTAACTTACCTGATGGCTAAAGAAATCCTTGAAGGGAATCTTTTATTTCTTTTACAATTTACATTTGTTGTTTTGGTTTGTGTGGAACCACCATAACGGAGCTGCCAAATAAATTCAACTTTTGAAGACATCTGAATATGTTGTGGTTTTTATTGTCAAGAAAAGTGTTTTGGAACTTTGACAGTCATTAATTACAGCATGAAGGCAAAGTATAAACAGTTCATGTCATACCAGTATAAAATAGCACTATTTAATCTGGAAGCATCTTTTACTACAGAGTAAAGCAAGATTGACCCACAGGTCTGAAACAACTGGGAGTTAAACTGCTGCCATTATTCACAATAACTAGAAAAACTGATAGAGACCAGAGGAAATTTGGCATACAGTTCCATGAGCTACACTGCTATAAGCATGTACTTATAAATGCTTGTTAATTACTTCGATGTAGACCTTCATTTGGTTTGTAACACATTACTACATTTAGTTGAGACTCAACTAAGGCACCTGTATGCGAAGGTTGTCAGTTACTGCAGACCTTCAGAAAAACATTCCAAAGTAAAACACGGGATATTTAATTACAAGGACCATGGGATCATTTGCATAGACTTACCTCCAGACCCAATTACTGCCGAGAACACCTGCCGCTTTGTTTGAAATCAAAAGGCAGACCAAACGTACACATTGCAGTGTAATAATCACAGTAACACTGACCAAAGTGGCTAAAATGATGGGTACAAAAACATGCCTCACATGTTCCACAGGAAAACATTTGAGCAGATGCCAATGCATCTGTTCGGACTGTTTCTATAAATTGTTTGCTGAACAAGGGCGATGAAATCTGAATATGGGCAGTCCTGTCTTTTATCAGTCAGTGAAACTGTATATAAAGACCAGGCAAAACCCACTAATTGAACACCATAAAGAGTCTTTGCCGGTGTATCTATGGGCTATAGTGAGCGGTTTGGCTACATTCTGCCTCTTACAGCTCCAGATCCACCTTGTTTCCCTTGTTGTCTTTTCTACCAAAAAGGTCTTTAAGTTCTGAACGTTGAAAGGGCAGATACAAGTGGTCGATGTACATATGTTTGTAAAAAAAATGAAAAAAGACATTCCTTGGACACACTTTAGGTTGGGTGTCCTGAAACAAACCCAGCTTGGCTTCCACCGTTAAAGATGGAAATAAGACGGTCCTCGTCAGCGGACATCAACTCGTCAAACTCATCCAGCACAGGGGGCCGGTGGTTGCCGTTGTCGATCATGCCCTCGTTCTGGAGAAGGTTGACGATGCTGTTGGGGTAATTCATCCAGGTGCTTCCTGGGATGCTGGCAGGGTCAGAAATGTTGTGGGACGCTGCGTTGTGGGCCGCCGTAGAAGAGCTGGCCGGGGAGGCTTGTTGACATGAAGCCTGCGCCAACATCGAGGTGCCATTTCCGCTCACGTTCAGGAGGTCCTCAAACTCATCCATGTTCAGGTTGTCCAGGGTACCTTGCGGCTGGGATTCGGAAAAGCTCGGGAACTCTGGGATATCGTCGTCCGCAAGTGGTGCGTCCACATGGAACTGAGAGCCTGGGAGGGTGAAGGAGATGCCGGTCTGTGAGGAGGACAAGCTTCCCTGAGAAGCTGCCGTCTCCTGGACCATGGCCGAGGAGATGTCGGGGAAGAACTGTTGAAGGTCTGCCAGGTTGACGGTTGAGTAGTCCTGGTTAGTGGTGGACGTGGTGGTAACGGAGCAGGGTGCTTTTGGCTGGCTCATTGGAAAGTTGGGCACCGGAGTGGCTTTGGGCTGGTGGCCCAGGTTTAGGGTCTCCATGATCCTCCATGTCTGCTTTGGAGTTGCAGCGGAGATGGTGGAGACCTCGACCTTTGGCTGGACCGAGAAGAGCTGGCCCGGTTGATACGAGTAGGAAGGCTGGGCTTTCGCTCCACTGGCACCAGGGGGCGCCGCAGCTGCTGGAAACACACAACGCAGCAGGTTATTGTCACACACACATTCAAACACCACCTCTGTCTGTTAAGACAAATCAAACAGACTCACCAACTTGTGTATTCATTGATGGAAGCTTGGCTGAAACCGCCCTTCTTGCTGGGCTTATGTGCCGTCTATCTTGTGGCATGGACACTGAATTCAAACGGACACGGTTACATTACATTTCAACAAAAAATGATAATCTCGTCACCCATTTACTTCATTGTCAATACTGCATAGTGTTTAATCAACGTACCACTAGATAGCATGGGCCCCAGCTTCAGGCTTTGGAACATGTCCCCTGTACGCTTTCTCTTGTCACTCAGCCTGTATTCATCTAAAAAGGAGAGCATTTTTAATACGCAGTTAGAAGACTGGGTTTGTAGAGTCCATCGACAATTTCAGCTCTTGAGCATGTCCAGATGTTCAATATCCAGGAAAAGCTCACGCCAGCAACCTATATGACATCACATGGCATGATGGGAGCATCGCCTCTCACCTGGGTCAGCCGGCAGGTACTGGAAGTCCATCGGCTCGCTGACCTCGCGGTCAGAGGGCCGGCGGAGCTGCATCTTGACCCGAATGGGTTCGCTGAGGTTCGTGTCGCGGTATGGCGGCGTGCGGAACACAATGGCCACCTGCCTGTGGACGTCGGCCTGAGAGAAAGTGCCCTTTCCCTCCCAGGAGTCCTGGAAGAAGCGCACCTCGATGTCCTCTACAGGGGGAACAGAGAGAAGAAGAATGGGATATTCAGGACACAATACTATCTTATATTAAAAAAAGTGTCTGCCACGCAAAACTGAGAAGTATGGTTTCCATTTTTAGTCACCTTAGATTTTGGGCAATCAAGATACGATGCAGTTAAACATCAGCATAAAAGAATAAAAGCTTAAACTACAAAAACATTCTTTGGTTAATTGAGTTTATCAAACACTAAGTGTCAGTTAATGTGTCCACCCTCGAGTGCTGGCATACTAATAATAGCAGTAGTCTTTCAGCCAACTCAGTTATGTATATACTGTATATACATATACTATATATACATAACTGAGGGAAAAAGACTTTTGTGTGATCTTTGTCCTTTTTGTTGCCATTTTCTTATTATCAAATTCTATTTTTTCATGAACGTGAAGAGTGTCGAGAAGAGATAATGCAAAAAAAAGTGAAACAGAGGAAGAGAAAGAGTTCACACGGCGCGCGGGGGGGGGGGGGGGGGGGGGGGGGGGGGGGGGCGGCGAAAGAGGTCCATCTGCGTCACGGCACCCACGCAGGAAATCCTTTGGATGCTAACCTCCTGATGTACTGCAGAGACCCTCACATTTAGCACACACACACACACACACACACACACAAGCTACGTGGTCAAAAATATCACTTCATACTGGTTGTACGGAGGATGCGTTATCTGAGCAAAGTTTTTATTTATTTATAGAAAGCTGCATTATTTTTTTTGCTTCCCTTTTGGCCACAGGCTCATGTTGAAAACACAATAGTGACCTTATTACCATATAAAGGGACGGTGAACATGCTAGTCGCCAACTTAGCCTGCTGTTTGGTGCTGGACACAAAGCAAATGGTAGGTCTTTAGAGTTTTTTTTGGGGGGAGGCAAGCTAAAAACTTCCTGCTGCAGCTACTGATGGCAGAGTTTGAGGGCAGGAAACCAAAACAACGTGTTAAAAGAGGCTCAAACACTCCTCGAGGCTGCAGAATGGGTGATCATTGCGTTTCGGGTCTTCACCGAGAGCAACGCCCTCCGTCATTCGAATAAAGGATTTATGAGTGCAGCTTTCAAAAGAGCGTTCAGAGCGTTAGCGTAGCAGCAAACAACTAGTTGGTCGCGTCCGCCCTCCGGTTCCCCCCTAAGGTCCACGTTGAGAGCCACGCAGAGGCAATCAATATGCTCTGAATTTCATATTTAGCTTCTTTGAGGTCAATTTGTGAGGGGTGATTGCTAACATATGCACAACAACACAGATTCAGTACCTCACAATTCAAAATGTATAGAGTACGCTACACCCGCTGATCAATAGTGATGAGGAGTGATTCCTGACACGATGTGTTTAACTGCAGTTGTAAAGAATTCCATTGGCTGTGAATGTTTGACTGTAATTCATGAGGTTGAGTATTTCATCATCTCCACTGTGATCATAAAAAGTAATCACCGAATGTAGCACACTTTAACATGAGAGTCAGGGTTCTGTTTGGAAGCACACACTCCACACTTTAGATACTTCTGACCAAAGCGCCCACAGGACAGGCTTATTGCACCTTTTTGCACTTTGTCACACAGCAGGAAGATTTCATCGCCTCCTTTGCAGCTGCCAGAGTTGCGGTTGACTCGGCAGATCTTCAGCTCAGCTGTGTTTGGGGCCCCTTTAAAAAGACAGAAAAGGAATTCATGAATACATAAAAGATACAAATAAATACAACATGAAGACTTTCGATTTACACCAGACATCTTTTAAATGAAGAGGAATTGGGGCTGCAAAGTCAATATCATCACTTAAGCCATTAAGTTCCATTGCTTGTCAGGACTTTGAAGCAAAAGGCAAATGGCTCCATTTGTCCACTGTGAATTCAAAAGTATAATGATTGAATTTATCATGACGACAGCCCACTGTGAACAAGCCGGCCTGGATTTAATTTGAATAGTGGCGATCACATTCCGAAAATGAAAGACAACCCAAGTGGAAACAATTATTCACACTGACGACTCGGAGCAACTGGCATTAGATCCTCAGCTGAGACACTATGAAAAAACAATATATATATTTATTCATTATCTTGATGAGACATGCACCCTAAAAACATTTAAATGTACAGAGAGTTTTGGTGAACATATTTCACAATAATTAAATTTCATTTTGAACTTTCTAAAAATGTTAGATTTTGAAAAAGACTTTAGGGCAACAGCCTCATTCTTCATACACACACTATCTCTAAATAGAGCTGTGTGTTGAGTCAGAGTTAAGAAGCACTCAGCAGCTGAATAGGAATTGAACTGATTGAGGTTAGCCTTTAGGCTTACGAGAAAGGTTCCAACGCAAAAGAGGAACAGAGAGTGTGTGAGGGAATTGAAGGTAGCACCAAATGTAAAAGTTGGCGTGGGAACCTGCTTACACAGATACTGGTATGCCATTCAAATACAATATAGGACCATCACCTGATATTAATAAAGTAGTGCTCAGAATACATGTTCTACATGCGTTTGTGTGCATGCATGTGTATGTGGCCGACTCACTGTTGTCGTAGATGGGCTGCGATACCACCGGCTCCAGAGGAATCAGGTCCCCTGAAGCCAGAGTGATGAAGGCCTGGAAGCAAAGCCGAACTGAGTTCAGGTCAAACTCCTCCTCCCACACCTTGGCCTCGGGAACTGCAGCCAAAACACAGCGGGGGGGGGTGCACAATCAGGCAAATGCAGCAGTCATGGCAGAGGGCAGCATCCTGCCCTATGTAGGCCATCAGTATTTTCAATCAGCCGCGGTTCGGCAATAACAAATTACACTTCCTATTGTTAATGTAACTGTATCTATGGACCTCACTTTTCCTGCCAGTACTCTATTTTGTGTTTAGCAGCCGCCGCTGTAGTCGTGGTGAAACAGTGGGGCCGAGACAACACCATGGGGGCTATCACTGCTAATGCTAACCACCTAGTTAGCTAGCTCTGAACGCAGCAGAGGTGAAAAGCTAAACTGGCTGCAGGTTTAGAAACAAACGTACGAAAAGACGGACAAAGAGACACAAGTATACAGTGAAGATGTCGCACTCTCCATGAAACGTGTCCATGGCAGAGCAGCTAGCTCGACATTAGCCAAAAAGCATCCGTCTAGCTAATATTATACCAGCATCTTGTAGAAAAACAGACTTTTTTTAAAGCTAGCCTTGCAAGTTAAATCAAGCTAACAAAATAAACATTACCGCAAAGTTAGTTGGCTATTTTTATGCAGATTTATTATTATTTAAAAAAAAAAAAATTTTAATAGATGAAATAATGACACGGTTTTCAAATTCTCTGACAGAAACGTCTGTTGTAGCTCTCAGTGAAATAATAGTCTGGGACTCTAGACACAGAGCTAGATTTAGTGGAGAAAAAGGGCTTTCTGCATCCCCACTTACTGTTGAAGGGGTTATTATTGGTCTGCAGCCGACAAGTGATGGCCTCATTCACATCCTTCTTCTTGACACACTGAATGCCCAGGTTCTGAAAACTGAAAGCAAATACAGTGTGAGACCGAAACCAAAAGACAGAAACCACCGGCGCCGTCATGCGCTTTCTAATTAACATTATGAATTCACACAGATTTCTAGGTGGAACGAGATAATGTGGGACCAAACGCATAACTGTGGCCAAATACGCGGTGCAAGTTCCTGTTTTAAAAGGGCTGTCTGACGGCAAGGTAAAGTGGTCAGAATATTCAAAATATAACCGACACTTGAACCAATATTAATTTCTTTAGGCCCCCGTCCACAGCAGAACTTTGCCGTGCTGTGCGAGTGGAGAAATACTTGTCTTCAAGTTCACTACCAACAGATGAAGATGTTCAAGACATACAATAATATGAATTTGTTACCGTTTATCTGATATTCTATTTGATCAGTACTTATAAAAATCCTCTTTAAAAAAAAAAGAAGAAAAGTAGTGCTCAGAATACATGTTGTACATGCGTTTGAGTGAGCACACGTGTGTCTAAGACCGTATCCCCAATCAACACAAAGAATTCTTTGTCATTTAGCACTTTTCAAACTTTTTAAACAATGCAGTATAGTACATTTTCCAATGTGAACAACAGACGACTAATATAAAACAGGTGCGCTCAATCACTCTGCATCACAACACTGGCAGTGAAGGGCCGTACCAATCGTGATGAAGTTAGACAGACAGACAGACATAGCTCCCTCTGCCCAGACACACTGGCTAGATGATGAAGTTTAAACATTACGCAATTAAAAGTATGCCATCCGTCACTGTCGTTGCGCGTCATTTCTACGACCCATAATGCTCCTTTACGTTTTGATTGTCAACTTCGTTGTTGAGGCGGGTTACGCTGTACTATCTTTCCTCTATCTCCAAACCCAATATTTTAACAAGGCGACAGTAAAACACGTCACCTTCCAAAAATGGGTGGCGTCCTTATCTGGCGCAGTCTCAAAAGCAAACACCACCTTGTCGTCCCCCCCCTCACCCCCACCGGTCTACCTGTGTATTCGTCTCTCCTGCAGGTCCGCCTCGTAGTAGCCGTGTTTGCAGTCTTTCCCGACCAGTTCGTGCGGGTGAGGCTTGTGCGGCATGTTCTTCGTCACCAACGAGATGCGAATACGCAGGGGGCCGCTGTAGTTGTGCATCTGTCGGGAGAATTGTAAAAAATTCTATTTTACCAACTTCATATACTCCTTAAGTGTTACAATCTGAAGTTCTTAACAAAGAGGCTCTGTTTGCAACCAGCGGTGCTTCAATCCTGATCTGCTCCCGAGTCAGTACATGTATAGTTTTAAAGAGTATTATTTTGTTATCACAGGTAAAAGGTTATTAAATGGATTAACAGCTAGAAAACAGTCCCACCTTGATGGCTGGGTTGGTCTTAGTGGTGTCGTTGCTCTTCTCTCCGGGGATGCTGCCGGCTGAACGGCCCTCACACTTGTACCTAAACCTCATCCCCCTCTGCTTCGGCTGCTCGATGATCTCTATGAAGGGGCTCGCCGCTTGGACTGCGAGAGAAGAAAGAGTGGGACTTAAATGACATTGTCACAGGATTTTGGAATATGTACAAGAACGCTGCATCCGGATTGTGAAACGCTTCCCAGTCTGCAACCGCTTTACCCGAATCAGTGCGTCATCACAGAAATCGCTCTGATCATCGGTACACACAGTGTTGAAATGTTTACTCATGACGTCGAGGGCCGGATCATATAGAACACTAAGCATTTACGAGGAAATTGCTTCTTACCTGGGTTGAGTGTGGCCAGGCCCCATCCATACACACCTGTGGTGGACAGAACACAAAAAAAGACATATCAACCACTTGTTGGACAAAGTCTTTAGAGCGATTAGTAGTTTCCCATCCACAGTGCACAGCACACAGCATACAGTGGCAGCAGCGATGACGAAAACCAAAACCTGCTTTCAGCACATATTTGTGGTTTAGTAACAGTTTGTTATTTCTGCTGTGGCCTGTGTGGAAATCTACCAGACGGCGCAGCGTCCAAAAGAATTTCAAAGGGTGTTGATACACAGGGGGCTTCCCGGCTAAATTCGATTTACTCGCCACAAGCTGCCCGTCAAGCATGGAAATAGGGAGAAGAAGTGTAGAATAAAGCAAACAATGTGGCCAGACAAGGTGTAATAGCCCGGGTCCAATTACCTGCCTTAGTGCGAGCAGCCTCCATTGTCAGTAAAGAGCAGGCTGGCACTCCGGTTTGAGGAGCTCAGTTAGTGAATCGCTGAGATTCATAAAAGGCCACAGGATCAGGTAGTCGGAGCTCCACCCCGACTCGTTTGATGTGAAGGTATGGGTGGGATGCTTTCCAAGTTGTAACATGCCCACGTTCCAGCCCCACACCAAACTCATAGAATGTGGATCAAATGGCAATCTGTTCTGACTTTCAGCGACATTATGTAGGATTAACACCAATGAATATGGATCTTGGAAATAGACAAAGCATTAAAGCCTATAAGTGTGTAATCATTACTTTGAGAGACATATCTCACTAGTTACTGAGCCTGATGTTGTGAAAGTTAATGTCGACCACAAGTTGGCCTTCATAAATCACATAAGTGCCTCTGATACTTCAAATCTGCTATTGGTGCATTATGTGATGTGATTATTCAGTGGCGGCTGGCCAATAGAGGGCCACAAAATAGAACATATAATAATATTAATAAATTATACAAATTGTCAATATTTGTGATTTGGAAATATGGAATATACCCAGTAATATTTGGAAAAAAGGATATTCGTGCAAAATATATGCTTTTCCTGCACTTCCTGCAAGTCCTCTCCGCCTGTCTGCATGTCTCAGTCGAGCTTGAGCCAAATCGTTCTGGCCCAGAAGAGGCTAAGAAGCAGTTTAGCCTATTACTGATTAAAGATATAAATGAGTGACATACAATTTAGCCAATCCGCGTCCTAAAATAGATTCAGATTTGGGCCAAAGTCGTCTGGCCCAAAAACTGCGCATTCTCGTCAGGCGCTATTTTAACGACATGACAACGGCCAGCACGAGCGCTTCTCTTCCAAGACCCGACGTGCTAAAATCTCTCCTCCAAGACCCGTTTGAGGGAAGAACTACAGGTAAACTACAGGTCAACTACAGGTCAACTACAGGTCAACTACAGGTAAACTACAGGTAAACTACAGGTAAAACAGTTGGACCCAGATCAACCGGACTCACAAGAAGACAACAGACTGGCTGAGAGGGAAGCAGCACATGAAGCTTCTGTATAGACAGGTACAGCAGGACGGTTTCGCTAGCTAGATGCTGTCGTGCCAATGCCGTATTGTGCTTTATGAATCAACAGAGACAGATCCAGCATGGACAGATATGGGAGTAAAGGACACAAAGCACTTGTTGGAAGAATTAAGAAAACATGAGAACACCAGGCCACACATAACTCTGTCATGCAACCATATTGGGCAAAGTGAACGTCTCTACCAGCTGGACGACGGACACAGGATTACGGTGAAGAAACACAATGAGGAGGTGGATAAAAACAGGCAAACTTTAACCCTAACAAGGTTCATAGGGGCATCTTAAAATATATATATATATATATATTTGTATGAATAAGATGTCCTTATTATATCAGTGTTGGAATAAATGTTAAATATGCGTATCTACAAAGTAGAAATGCGTGGTTGATACTTTTTTTGCATTGAATCATACTGGGATGTTTGCGGAAATTGATTGGATGGCCCTACCAAAAAAAAAAATTCCACCAGCCGCCACTGCATATAGTTAACTTTGTGATATGGATTTATTCATTTATATTATTAATTCCACTGTCCTATTTCCTTCATATTCTAGACACGGCTAAATCACGTCAATCTACTTTGTAAGGTATGCGATATGAAAAACCTTACTAATGATGCATCAAAACAGTCCGTATCACACGTCTACTTGCACCTTTTCCGTCCACTAAAACAGAGGTGGGCGGTGGCGAGCAGCGTGGACCAATCTGAATATGACATTTCTTTAATTGAAACGAATGCTCCCTGGTGGAGTGCATGTCGGCCGAAGTCAAGATACATGTATGAACGACATCGAGTAGACATTAGAGATTGTTCAGGACGTATGTCCATAAACAAAGACAACATGACCAATCAATTGAGAGATCTTCGGCCGAGTTTTTTTTGCATTTTCAGTGCATTTTTTTCAGGAAATCCATGAGGTGGACAGGCCTCTCCGCGGATCGACGCGCCGTTTGGTTGGTTCACGCCTGCCGGGTGAGTTCACGTCCGCGACGCGCAGTGGACTACAAACGTTACGTCAGGCCTCAGTCGGGTAGTGCTGACGTAGAGACAGGTAAGAAAGGTTATGTCAAACCTCCAGCTCTGCGTTAGCTCGCTACCCCCTCCTCCACCCGTTAGCGCAAACCCAGCGATAGCGGGGCTTTCCCCTGTGCGCAAAACAACTCCATGTACAGTTTCACCTCCACGGTCTAAAGTGGGCAAACAGGCCGAGCAAGTGAGCCCAGTCCCACTTACCCTCCATGGCTTTGCGTCCGAGTCCGACTTCCGCGTTTCTGTCGACACCACTGTGTATCCGTTGTTTGTTTGTTTGTTTGTTTGTTTGTTTCTCCAGCTACCGTGAGGCGCACACACAACAGCACGGACTCTGAAAACTTCTTGACATTGCTGTTGTGTCGTCTCCTCCGCTCCGCCCACATTTGTGTTCAGATAGTAAAGCTGCACAACGCGGTGACCATACGACGCTTCCGGTAACTGTGAGAGAGAGAGATGAAGATTAATAATTATTATATTAATGATAATCATGGGAAAACTGGTTGAAAATGACAAAAAACAAAATCTATAATCTTTCCTGTAAATAAAAGCGGTGCACTTTGTGTAGAAGCTTTGTAACTATTCAACTAGATAAAAAATGGATTTCTTACGATTTGTGTCGGACATATCAATGCCAGTCCCTTTAAAAAAATAATTAAAAAAGATATATATTTTGTTTTGTTTTACTGAGAAAGGATATTTTGTGCTTGACATTTTTATATTCAATAACTCACTTTTAACACAGAGTTGAGACCTAACTGATTCATGAAACGGCGACAAGGTGTAGGTGAAATATTAGTGATAATGTATACAGTTGTAAAACAATATCCAATCAAATGCTTTATTTGAGTAATTATGTCATAACTGTTGCATATGTTTTGCTTTCACAGCAACAAACGCTATTATTATAAAGTAAAATAAAAACTGTTTCCGGTTTTGGCTTGCCTGACGCGATTGAACCCCCTTCGCCTTTCCTCTGCAGTGCAACTTTGCCACCACCCACTCTCAACAGTGCGGAAATACCCAGATGACGCACTTGAGAGCAAAAAGAAAATAGGTTGCGAGTGGGAGAGGCAATAACATAACTTCAGGCGTTAGTCATAATCTGGAGAGAGCGTTGGACTGCATCCACTCTGGCCGACGCAAAGAGCATCGGCCCAGGCAGTAGTGTCAATAAACACTGAGGGCTCCTCCTACCTCTGTTTATTCACAATTATGTGTATTTTAATGTATTGGTTCAACTCAATACAATCATAAAATAGTCAAAAACAGTTTATCAACATGACTTCGTCCTCATACAATTCACATTCTGACCAGATGAGGGCGATGTGCGCAAATAAATCAGCATCTGTTCTCATTCGCCGTCATCACTGTGCAGTCTCTGGTTCATATTTTAGTAGCTAGAATAAACATGTCAAGTTTCTCGTTTAAAGCTAACAAACATATCTTCAGTCAGATTATCATGTTCGTACAATTCTGACCAACTGTGTCTGTAGGAGCTATTTATTTGATGTTAGTATTTAGTTGTTCACAAGTAGTATTGTTATGGTTATGTATCGGAGTAGGCACCAGCACCATGCACCTGGGTTTGCCTATGTGTTTTTGTTTTTTTACCAGAGCAGAAGAGGCTGCATTAGGAATTTATTGGATCAGTTGCTTGTTTGCTGGTTTTGTTTCGTTAAATAAATTATGAGAAATGTAATACTGTATGGATAATGCATTCTTTTGCCTTCCTAAACCACAAACCCATGGTCCCAGTGGCCCTTTGATTTATCTTTGAGTTTGTTTATTGGAGCTACAGTTTTTTCTTTTCTTTCAATAAAACAAAACAGTATTCTTCTAAATTATAATTTCGCAGTAACCTGTTGCAAAGACTGCTATGCTGATGCCTTCATGTGTTGTCCGAATTTACTGACACAGATTGAGAAAACAAACAACAACAACAACAACAGCATTCAATCAAGAGGATGGGAATTGCCCTTTACGTGTTTGTATTGAATGTCAGTGTTCTCCACCTGTTTGTATTTGGGGACCTTTTGAGGGGCTCTCGCAATAACATCCTCCATCTGTCTAAAAGTAAGGCAGCTCAGCCTGACTTTCAAACGCTGAGTGCATGCTGGGAAAAACGTCCATGTATTTCCTGAACCCACTGATCCTGTTCATGATAGTGGCCTTACGTTTATTCATCATGTAAAGGTTATGTTGTATGTTGAATACATTGTTTTAATAAAGGATATTAATAACAAGTCATTGGATTTCTGGAAATTAATGGAGAGTAATGGCTGTATGGACATATTTAGAGTAGATACATCTACATCTTGGGGGGGATAACTATCATTTGAATAAGAAAAAACACGTTAGAAGGCCATGTATGGCTATCTTCTCAAGTCTTCGCCTCTCTTCTATGGAAGCTAGAGTGTCCGAGGTGCATGTTAATGCACCATAACAGTCCTAAACGGGAGGCCGGCGAGTGGGAGGAGGTTGGCGGTGAGTTTCTGTGCAGCGAGGCGGTGCCTGCCCTGCCTGCTCCAGACTGCGGCGGGCAGAGCTGTTTGCTACAGAAATGGCGGAGGGGGAGTTGGACGTCGACTCGCTGATTTCCAGGCTTTTGGAGGGTGAGTTCGCAAACCGCACGACCTTCATAATATCCTGTTTGCGCCTTTTAGCTCGCGCGGGTTGCATACGGGTTGGTTTGGACTCGAGTCGACAAGAAAAAAAGGGCCCGCGTCCGAGTGTCCCGGTGTTTCGGTACACCGGACCAGTCCCGTACGTTAGATATGAAACCAGACCTAATTGCACGTGAGAGTTTTCACATAATGTGAGTTGTGAGAGTCAAAGTGTGGGTTCACGATTGAAGAAAAAAAAAAAAGTTACAGTTCGAGACCGGTCGAGTACGGGAGAGGACGCAAAACCCCGACCTTAAGCTCACTATAGCGCGTGCTTGTCGCCTTGATTGATGTCGTAATGCTTGTATTACACTATTGATGTCATCGCTTTGGCGTGCAGCATATATACCACCAGCGAAGAAGATTATACTGTAGAAAACCCCCTAACGACCACATTTCCACTAGCTTTGGATACCCCGTGGTGGGCGGGAGCCCGTGCTGTATGTCGGTCCCAAAAGTTAACGTTCCCTTTTTTAAAACTAAGGGCAGCCGAAGATGCCGAAAGTTTCTGCACAGACGGGGGTTCTGCGCAAAGGGTTCCTCCGCTGGAGAGGAGGCGCGTCCCGGGGGGACGGTGTTTATGTGGGAATGCTGCTGTATGGTGGTGTTTACACGAGCCACAGGCCGTGATGGTTCCACTTTAAATAGACCCGCAGAGTGCGTGTACCCGCTGGGCATTTAACACATGAACACCGTTTGTGTTACTCCGTGTGTTTTGTAATTCCACAACAGAGTTGGGAGATTCATCAATGAACAGACTTTCGTTAAGTTGTTACTTGTAGACAGGCGAGGCCCCCGGGGAACAAGTGAATGTCGGTGTGCGTGTGAAACGTGCACGCGTGCTAATGAATGAGCAGCAGCGTATGACCTAATCGTCGCGATTGATTTGGGAGACCGGTTACATAATAATTGTTGTTGTTGTGTGTCAGCTGGGGTTGTACCGTCGCTAGTTAGCTGCTGACTACTCATTCGAGGGATCTGTCCCTAAAGTCTTCCAGATGTGAGCTGTGAATAGTCCAACCATCCATCTTCAGTCCGCCACTTTCTCTCCCCATTCACAGCGAGTTTGTATCCGGCTGGCTCATTTTCTGGTGTGAAAATACCAACGGAGAGGCACTGATGTGTCTCCTGCTTAAAAGTTCCCCCAATGCTAAATGTTGCCAAAACACAAGACGCTCGAGAACTTTGCCCAAAAACACACACACCGTTCTAAAACTGGCAACAACAAAAAACAAAAAACGAGGAGTTAGCAGAACGATCTCCACCTAATCATCTGTTCTGAAGCTTCCTGTAAAGATGAGCTAAAGTGAATATATATATATATATATATATATATATATATATATATATATATATAATTGTATTCTTATTTAGTGTAATATGGAACAAAAGATGTAATCAAACTGTATCACATCAGGAGGCCACAGCCGGACTAATGTTTTCGATTTAGTATGAGGACAACAAAGGTAAACTGGTATTCATCACTCAAGGAGACTTCTTTTTGGAACAGTGCATTAGGGTTTCAATTTGTAGGATAACAAAAACAACGAGATCTACATAATTCATGGGGAGGTTGGTAATGTTCCGATTAAAAAAAACCTAAGCAGTTACCTTTTTCCATCCATCCATCCATCCATTATCACCCGCTTATCCGGGGTCGGGTCGCGGTGGCAGCAGGTTCAGCAGGCCGACCCAGGCTTCCCTCTCACCCGCAGCACTTTCCAGCTCATTCTGGGGGATCCCGAGGCGTTCCAAGGCCAGCCGGGAGATATAATCCCTCCAGCGTGTCCTCGGTCTTCCCCGGGGCCTCCTACCAGTTGGAGGTGCCCGGAAAACCTCTAATGGGAGGCGTCCAGGAGGCATCCTAACTAGATGCCCGAACCACCTCAGCTGACTCCTTTCGACACGAAGGAGCAGCGACTCGACTCCAAGCTCCCCCCTGATGTCCGAGCTCCTTACCCTATCTCTAAGGCTGAGCCCGGCCACCCTACGGAGGAAGCTCATTTCGGCCGCTTGTATCCGAGATCTCGTTCTTTCGGTCACGACCCAGAGTTCGTGACCATAGGTGAGGGTTGGAACGTAGACCGACCAGTAAATGGAGAGCTTTGCCTTCCGGCTCAGCTCCCTCTTCACTAAGACGGGCCGGTACAGCGCCTGTTTTACTGCTGCAGCCGCACCGATCCGCCTATCGATCTCCCGCTCCACCTTACCCTCACTCGTGAACAAGACCCCGAGATACTTGAACTCCTTCGCTTGGGGTAGGCAGTTTGCCCCCACCTGGAGGGAGCAATCCGCCGGTTTCCGGCAGAGCACCATGGCCTCAGATTTGGAGGTGCTAACTCTCATCCCTGCCGCTTCGCACTCGGCTGCAAAACGCCCCAGTGAATGCTGGAGGTCACGGTCCGAGGAGGCAAACAGGACCACATCATCCGCAAACAGCAGAGAGGCGATCCCGAGACTCCCAAACCGGATCCTCTCCGCCCCCTGGCTGCGCCTAGATATCCTGTCCATGAAGGTCACGAACAGGACCGGTGATAAAGGGCAGCCCTGGCGGAGGCCAACACCCACCGGGAACGTGTCTGACTTACTACCGAGGAGACGAACACAGCTCCTACTGCAGGCATACAGAGACCGGATGGCCCGTGCCAACGGGTCCGGCACCCCATACTCCCGCAGCACCCCCCACAAAAACCCCCGAGGGACCCGGTCGAAAGCCTTCTCCAGGTCTACAAAGCACATGTAAACTGGTTGGGCAAACTCCCAGGACCCCTCCAGTAATCTTGCGAGGGTAAAGAGCTGGTCCACTGTTCCACGACCGGGACGGAATCCGCACTGTTCGTCCTGAATCTGAGGTTCGACAAGCGGTCGGAGCCTCCTCTCCAGCACCCTGGCATAAGCTTTTCCCGGGAGGCTGAGCAGTGTGATACCACGATAGTTCGAGCACACTCTCCGGTCCCCCTTCTTGAAGATGGGAACCACCACCCCGGTCTGCCAGTCCATGGGCACTGTTCCCGACCCCCATGCGACACTGAAAAGGCGTGTCAACCAAGACAGCCCAACAATGTCCAGCGCTTTCAGCATCTCAGGGCGGATCTCATCCACCCCTGGCGCCTTGCCACCAAGGAGCTTTTTGACTACCTTAGCGACCTCTGCCAGGGATATGGGTGAATCCACCCCAAAGTCTTCCGGCGCTGCCCCCTCTCCGGGGGACATGTTGGCCGGGTTTAGGAGTTCCTCAAAGTGCTCTTTCCACCACCCGACGATGTCCCCAGTCCGGGTCAGCAGTTCCCCCCCCCCTGCTGAGAACAGCCTGGGGTAGACCCTGCTTTCCCTTCCTGAGCCGTCGGATGGTTTGCCAGAACTTCCTTGAGGCCAACCGAAAGTCCTTCTCCATGGCCTCCCCGAACTCCTCCCATGCCCGAGTTTTAGCCTCCGCGACCATCGTCGCTGCAGCCCTTTTGGCCCGCCGGTACCCGTCAGCTGCTTCAGGAGACCCCTGGGCCAGCCAGGCCCGAAAGGCCTCCTTCTTCAGTTTGACGGCTACCCTCACCCCCGGTGTCCACCACCGGGTTCTAGGGTTGCCGCCACGACAGGCACCGATGACCTTCCGGCCACAGCCCCGAGCAGCCGCGTCCACAATAGAGGCTTTGAACAAGGTCCACTCGGATTCCATGTCCCCAGCCTCCCTCGGGATTTGTGAGAAGTTCTTCCGGAGGTGGGAGTTGAAGACCTCCCGGACAGGATCCTCTGCCAGACGTTCCCAGTTCACCCTCACTACACGTTTGGGCTTGCCAGGTCTCTCTAGCCGAGTCCCCCGCCATCTGATCCAACTCACCACCAGGTGGTGATCAGTTGACAGCTCTGCTCCTCTCTTCACCCGAGTGTCCAAGACATACGGCCGCAGATCAGATGATACGATTACAAAGTCGATCATTGATCTCCGGCCTAAGGTGTTCTGGTACCAGGTACACTTATGAGCCACCTTATGTTCGAACATGGTGTTTGTTATGGACAAACTGTGGCTAGCACAGAAGTCCAACAACAAAACACCATTCGGGTTCAGATCGGGCAAGCCGTTCCTCCCAATCACGCCCCGCCAGGTTTCTCTGTCATTGCCCACGTGAGCGTTGAAGTCTCCCATGAGAACTATGGAGTCGGCAGGCGGCGCCCTTTCCAGGACCCCTCCCACCGACTCCAAGAAGGCCGGATACTCCGAAATGCTGTTCGGTGCATAAGCACAAACAACAGTCAGAGCCTTACTCCCTGCAACCCGTAGGCGCAGGGAGGCGACCCTCTCGTTCCCCGGGGAAAACTCCAACACAGCGGCGCTCAGCCGGGGGCTCGTGAGTATCCCCACTCCCGCCCGGCGCCTCTCACCCTGGGCAACTCCAGAAAAGGACAAAGTCCAACCCTTCTCCAGGAGCTTGGTTCCAGAGCCCATGCTGTGCGTGGAGGTGAGCCCAACTATATCTAGCTGGTACCGCTCCACCTCCTGCACCAGCTCCGGCTCTTTCCCCGCTAGTGAGGTTTACTTTTTACATAGTAAAAATTACTTTTATCGCTGAACTCAAGGCTTCAAAACGGCAGTCCGCAAACCAAGGAGTGACGTCCCGACGACTGCGTTCACTTCCTTGATACAGTTCATGGCGATGACGAGAAATGGCTCTGATATTGTCTGCGATAATACTCATGCATTTTCAAGGGAAAACCTCTCTACGATTTAAATACATTTTAATGTAATAATCAACATTTCTTTCATGTAACTGTTCGACTTAATCTCTGAAATATTTTGTTGTGCTTTTTCTCTATTACCGCTCTCCCCCAGATTATATCTATTTTTTCAAACCTACGATGCCACTAGTACACCAAACACAAAAACGCACTCAAAGTGTCCCTGGTGTATCAGTGTGTCTTCATAAAGGGCCAACAAAGACCTCTCACAGGGTGTTCCTTACAGGCGGAACCGTGATATGCATCAACTCTGTTTACTTAACCATATCACACCTGCAGTCTGCTTTCATTTGGACTTTTTTACTAAATGGCCCGTCAGTGACTATTCTCCTGGCATTCGTTTATACGAGCTCTAAAGGTTTCCCCGTCGCCACACTAGGGAGTCATTTAGTCTCCTCTGCAGGAATAAAAGGAGCCTTTGCTTCAGGGCGGACAGGAGTTCCTTAAACGCCTCAATAGGAGGTTGATATCTTACTACTTCAGTGAGCTCTGGTGCCAGTCGGGAATCGACATACTCATGCACACGGGCGAACATGCTCTCTGATCTCCTATATTAAATGTCAACAGGCACAGCTGTCTGTGGTAGAAATTAACTTACCCTTTTAGTGACACCCACTGGGAGGTGGAGGGGTCGGAGGGGGACTCCTCTCCAATGGAGTCCTTTTTAATATTGAACATTGATGAGGTGAAGTGTTTTTTTTTAACTCGGCAAATCATTACCACTTATGACTCTTTTTCAGTAAAATGTTTGAATAGATTGACGCAGGCATGGGACCAACTAACAGGGTCCTATTGACCCGGAGCGGCCTCTGTCTGAACTGTTGTGTAGCCAGAAGCTACAGTAGGATATTTTATTGAGTTTCCTTTCAGAGAAATGCTCTTGAGTGAATTTGAGTTTCCTCTGGTAAACAGTTAGCCATATGTCTGGGGCTTTTATTGTGAAAGGGAAGAACAAAAGGGCTGGATCTGATTTTGAATGACGAAGCCTCCGTGCTGTTGTTTGAATATATTTCTGTTCTGCACAGTGTGATTGGTTGATGCGTTTTAGAAACCTCAACAACAACGTCACTTTTTTACCGTGTCATATTCTCGTTCTGTATTTAGCATGATAGCACGCTAACAATCGCTGATTAGCACAAAGCTCGAGGCTAAAGCCGACGGGAGGAGTCAGTAGTTTTGGACAAATTGTCATAGTGTGTGAACATCCAGACACACTCATGCATGTACAGTGTGCATGTTCCCCGGCAGTTTGGTGGAGGGGTTGACAGCAATCTAGTCGACAGGCTAAACCAGATCAACTGACAACTTGGTTTACAATCACCAAGGCCGCCTCAGTGACCTCAGCGTGCACATTCTCCACTCTCTCTGGTTTCATTTGTCACTCTGAACACAATGACTCGTCATTCGCTGTCTTGCGAGTCAACGTTGAAAAGTACAACACAACGGTGCATAGATGACCTTACCAAAGTCATTTGTCTGTATAAATAAAATGGACATTTGTACCGTCTCCCTATATGTTAATAGTACGCAGTCTGAGTGGCTACACTTGTCCAGTCATATCACTGGTTCATATCTAAAAAGCTCCATCCCAGTAGGCGCTAACCTGTCGGCAACCTCGGGTGCTGAAGAGTGATGTCGGTCTGAAAGTGTCTTAAACTTGCATTCTCTCTACTGGCCATCAGGGGGCGACTCCTCCGGTTGCAAAAAGAAGTCTTGATTGTATAGAAGTCTATGAGAAAATGAGTCGTCTTCTCTCTAGATTTATTCCCTCAGTAAACATGAGTTTATGGTCTCAATCTCTAGTTTCAAGTCTTCTTCAATACAACATGATGTTCATTTAGTAAATTATGATCCATTTAGAGTCAAACAGACCGTAAAGCAGGGTATGCTTAAAGGCGGGGCTACCTTGTGATTGGCAGGTAGCGACCTGCCTGCAGTATATAGGGTCTCTACGTCACTCCTTCACAGTCCAAATATGGTCGCATCCGTTCACTGGTTGCAAAAATTAAAAAAATAATTAAAGATGGCGAAAGCCAAAATGTCGCATTTGAGACTTTGAAACGGCAGTCCACAAGCGTGACAGCGACTTCGTCCACTTCTTACCCTCAGTAGCATGGGGGCGCTCACTGCCACAGTAATGTGACGCCTATTGTGGGATGCGCCTCATTTGAGGTCGCTCAAGGTTTTAAAAGTTCACCCCCAGTGCAGAAGTGTTCGTCCCTCATTCAGTGTCGTGGAGCGGATGAAGAAAACGAACGGCGCTCTGTCTCATCACCGCGGTGCGTTGACCCGTCACCGCGGGGACAAACAATCAATACGTCTCGGCCACATCACACAGGCCCTGTGGGGGAACCAATCCGTCATCCGTAGCTTTGGTAAACATTCTGCGCCGTGTTCCACATTTCACAACAGAGTCGGAGCCGCCGTTTTCACGATGTTCACAGAGATCCTTCGGTTGTCTCGACACAGGGCAGCCGCACCGTCCATTTCCTGCCCTGGGCATCACCGGCCCCACTTAGCCCAATGCTGAGCCCTCAGCGGCCCGCTGGCAGGTTCTGCAAGAGTGGAGGAGGCAGGATGTAAAGTTACATTTCTGAGCCATTATAGTTAAAGGGCAAAGATGCCAGGCAAGCTGTAACCCAGTATGGGAGCATGACATCTTTCTAAAGGCCATTTCTCCCTCTCCCTCTCTCTCTCTGTTTACCTCCTAAAGTTGGAATTGTCACTGACATTTGAATACCACGTTTTTCTATTTCTCTTTTTGGACAATCTGCATCCACATTCCACACTGCAGCCCAACACTTCATTCCGTAATATGTAAAAAAAATCCACTTATATTGTGCTTTCCTACAGCTGGGCAAACAAAAGAAAGATGTTCGTCCTGGATTTTGATTGTAAGAGACTTACTTGTCATTATTGTCAATAAGAACATTTACAATATTTTAATGTCAATAATGCTCCATCATTATTACAAAAGACAAAAAACCTGCACGTCTGCAAATAGAAAGTAAATTGGGGCGGTTGAAGTTTCCTCTTTGACAGCAAGGTTAAGCAGTGAGAATATTCTAAATATTAGTACTTAAACTAACTACGGAGTATGAAGTACCTCATGCAACTTCAAAAACGGTGTGTGTGTTAGATGTATGCCGGTCTCTGATTGGCCGGGGGTTTCTTCACGTTTGTTTGGTCCGTGATGCGTTTTAGGAGCGTTTCTCGCCCCGCTGCAGGTGAGCTGAGAGAGTTCTACAACACATCGAGTGTCCTGCGCTCTCATAACACGCTGGTGTCGCTGCTGCGTGGCATTCTGTTATGGAAACAACAATGGTGGAGCCTGTGTGGCGGGGAGCGTTCACCCCCTGGCACCGAACGTGGCATAGAGGAGCTCACTCTGGCTTTTTCAGCTGCCCCCCCCCCCCCCCCCCCCCCCCATTATCTCCCCTTCTATTCACTCCCTCGCCCACTGTGTCTCCCCCCCACTCAAGCTTCACTTTCCTCCGTTTATTTCTCCCCTCGTCCCTTTTCTCTCTGGCCCCACAAAGACGGCCATTCACCCCGTGGCACTTAAAGGCGAACAAAAAGTCCTCTGAAAAAAAGAATGCCACAGAAATGCCACCGCATTCGGGATTTCTGCCTCAAGAGTCGCTACCGCTCTCCTCGCCAGAGTCGCTTTGTGCCTCTTGTTCACTGAGGGGTCAGTATTTTCCATCGGCCCCGTGTGGGAGGGGGTTAGATGGAGGGGAGAGGGGTGAGCTGAGCTGCTGGCCTCGTGCCCAGCTGGGAGAGAATGGAGAATGGATGTGGAGGGCTAAAAAAGGTCTGACGGGGCATCTTTATTGGTGCAGCAGTGACTGAAACATGCACACGTCACGCCTGCTTGTTATTCATGGCTCTGCTTCACCCACCAGAAGTTCTTTTGCAGATGTTTGCTTGGCAATTAGAGAAAATTAATGTGTTTTTCTGCACTTTAAGCTGCACCTACAATGTTTTTATATCAACCGTGGTAAAAGAAGAATGACTTCATGTATTATGAGAGCTGACCCCCCCCCCCCCCAGCTCTAAGGAGGGGGTTTGGTTTTAAGGCCTGTGGCCTAAATTGTTTGATTCTCCGCTCTCATCAACTTTGTTTCCAGCTTTAGCCGTCAGCTGTTTTTGTCAAAACAACAACAACCTCTCTTTTAAATCCACCCGGTGTACACAGTGACGATGGTGGACAGACAAGTTAGCGACTAGCTGGTGAACACCATGGAGCATTTAGCAGCTAAAGATATATAACTATACACCCCTCAGGAGTTGGTGGAGGCCAAAAGAGAGGGAATATTGGACTTCCCTTCCTCACATGGACAGAAACACTCAAAATGAATCCATATGCTGCTCTGTTTGTGCTGGGTGGGCTTTGTGGGAAACTAGTTTACATTTCTTAAAGTGACAGTGTGTAGGATAGCATCTCCCGGTCTGAGTCCTGGTCTGAGTCCTGGTCCGAGTCCTGGCTCTCTTTCTCTCCTAAACAGCAACAGAGCCTTCAAGCGTTCCCTCTTCATCCTGAGCGACTAGCTCACTTCCTCCTTCCTCCATACAGCAGCGCCCAAATATGGTAATGCCTCCAAGAAGTGATCCGTCTGTAATACACTTATCTTCTTCCTCTCTCTCTCTCTCTCTCTGTCTCTGTCTCTTTCTCTTTTTCTTTTTCTTCTCCCTCTTGACCTCCATGACCCCTCAGCTTGTAGTTTGCGATCAGAGAAGCGGAGGAGAGGATGACTCTCGCTGATTTAAATCTTCGGTTAGCCATAAAGCGAGCTGGTGCGATTGTGAGTCAGGTTTGTGTGTCCGTGGTGTGTTTCAACATGCAGCACAATAGTGGGTTGGGCAGCAACCTCCCTAAACACGTAGCTGGACTTTAGTTGGCTCGCTTGTCTCTAGAAAGCTCAACCACTGTGACACAGGTTAGAGAGCGTTGTTGGGCGGTAGTGCGTTAAAGACCGGAACAACGGCTCGTTACTGCTTCGAGGAATGAAATTGCCCTCTTCAACAAGTAGAGTCCTCTTTTTGTATCTAGCTGAAACGGTTTATTACTTCACAGAGAATCTGTAACCATTTTTGATGATCATTAAACTGTCTGTAATATTTCAAGCCCTAAACGTTAAACTTTCAGTGACCTTTCAGATGGTTCTTGTTTTATATTTATATTGTTTTTGTCTTTTTGGGGTTTTGGACTGTTGGTCGTAACGAACAATCACCTCCAGGGGGCTAAGAATGTATCCACTACGTTTTGTTGCACTGTATCGATTCTAAATGACCGTATTTATTATCACCACATTACTGTGATGATTATTTATCAAAAATCTCATTGTGTAAATATTTATACCAATAGACAACCCCACAATATTGTCATATAAAAGAATGTATATCTATTTGTTTGCTTTGCAAATTGCAGATCTCACTGTTCAGATTGCATAAAAAAGTAAACTTTTTAAAATTCAGATTTTATTGCTTTAGGCGGTGTGTTTTAAAAATATATATATATATATATATATTTGACAAATATTGCTTGCTTACAGTATATCAGTATATCACACATTCTCACTACACCATCACAGGCCAAGCTCCATCCAGAACCAGCATTCACTGCATTTAAAAAGATTAGATTGTGATTCATCTTGCAGACGCCCTAACCAGCCCGGTCCCAGGCCGCACCGAGGCCCCGCTAGGCCCGAGCTGTTCAGGCCTGTGATCCGCTGGAATGCAAAGACAACTCTGTCGTCTTGACGTCAGCGCGGTTCACAAGGCGAGGAAGAGGAGCTTCAGCCAAGAATGCCACTTTACGATAAATAGACGAAGAGGAAGGAGGTCAGAGTGTCGACCAGACCCAAACAGCGAAACGGCACGAGGCACTGGACCAAATTGGGAGACACGAATCAGAACACGCAGAGCTTTCTCAAGGATTTCCGCTGATGTTGCTCGAGAACCAGCTGGGAAAAAGCTCCCTGGTTTCCTCCAGACCAGATGAGGCTGTCGTGAAGGGAAGCTCAACCGCGGGTCCAGCTGGGGGGAGGGGTTCATATCGGTTTGGGTTGACTTGTCATTGTGCGAGTCTTTTTGGCTTGTGTTTACATGTACGTGATGCAACAGGAGAGTTGGAGTGCAGCACATTGTCATTAATACGAGCATATTTCATTTAAATTTCCCCTTCTGACTGTCAGAAAATGTAGCATTTCCTGTTCCAGTGATTTTAGTGTTGCACTTCAAGTTAAGATGAGCGGCCTATTTGTTTTTCCAGTAGATGAGATGACTTTTAGGTCATAAAAAGACCTTCTATACTCCATCATCTTCCTTTTTACCCTCCTCTCGTGAACATCCATCTGAAAACATCCCAGCCTGCTAGGCGGCGCCTCGCTACCTGTTGCGGTCACTTTCGTTCTGTGTGCACGTGCTTGCTGGATGGATGTGTGATGAAGGATAGCATGTTCCTGTGTCTGGAGAGACCTGACACAGAGGAGGTTTTCTGAACTGGTGCCAGGTGTTGATGGATTCTTGTCACAACTTGTGCACAAAACCGGACTATATTTGAGGCCTCTAGAGGCTTCTAGTGTTTCCTGTTTATGTGTCTCTTGTCAGATGCTCTTCGTGTTAGTATGCAGGGCGTGCCCGACCCGCTCATTGACACCTTTCAGGCTAGAAATTGGTCTTGCTAGGTTGCCATGGTGATTGGAGGTGGGTACCACCTCTTGTTCCCTCTCTCTATCCTCACTGGGGAAGCTGCAGTGCAGTGGTGATGGATGGATGGAGTAAAGGATGCTGGGATGCCTCCCCACAATCCCGTAGTGACACATCAAGGTCACTTGGGGTGTGTGTGTGTGTGTGTGTGTGTGTGTGTGTGTGTGTGTGTGTGTGTAAAATCAACCTCTCAACAGTCTACACATGCGTACGTTTCAGTGGACACGCGTGTGTTGTGCTCTTAAGGTGTTTTTATATTTCCACATGATTTTGTCGAAGGTGTTTATTAAACGGCTCCCATAAAAGGAGGCGTCTGGCACGTCAGCTGACTCTTCTACTGCACATAATGGACTGATTTCATGCATATGAAGCGTATGAAAGAAGTATTTCAACAAAAAGCAACGCTGTTGCTGCAAATGAGAGGAATGCTGGCAGAACATGACTAGTTGTCTAAATTGTTGTGTGTGTGTATATATATATATATATATATATATGTACATATTTATTTATTTATTTTCACCACGTCCATGTTAACCGCTCTTAGACTTTACACTTGATGCAGCAGACTTAAATGTTTTAATCATTTAGGTTTCATGCTGTCTCATCATTGACATGTGGAATTTTCTTCAGTTTCTGGCCAAATCAAAGTGAAGTTAATTTTATGGATGGCTATGATAAATACCAATAGAGTTCTTATTAGCTGTAATACTAGCAGTGTAAAGATATAACCCTGAATGGTAACGTCATGGTGTGCTTTGAGGTCATTTCATATGGAAGTAATTGAACATTTTGTGTGTGTGTGTGTGTGTGTGTGTGGCATAAGTTACCATGGCGACCCACTGATTGGGCATCGTGGCTCAGCCCTCAGGTGTGTGATCGCAGGGTGTGTTTGGCTGAGAAGGACCAGGCAGACAGACAGACGCCTCAGGTCTCCAGGAAGAAATAGCAGGGTCATGTTGCACATGTACACACACGCACGGTTGTCCTTTCCAACTGGAGGTAAACACCATCAGAGCTGCCGGGTGCAGAGAGGAGTCACCTGCAGGAATCAAGCACCACCTCTCTCACACACACTCTGTCTCTCACACGTCACTTCTCTGTTCTAAAAACAAAGTCCTCCGTGGAGCTGCAGCAGGATCTCCCCCCCTCCGGTCTATTTGATTGACCTACAAGGTGGTACTTCCATGCTGTTGCCGTGGTGTCATCTGACAGTCAGCTCTGGCCCACTCCTGCTGTTCAAGCCCACGGGGAACGCAGCGGGCCAAGGCAGAACATGGTCGGGCTGCGGGGGGGAGCTGAAAGGCAGCTTGTCGTCAGGGCGGGTTGCATGTGTCAGTTTTAAGGACAGTAGCTACAGTAGCCAGCAGGATTATTAAATACATACTGCAACATTTTTCTTTATGTTCAATTCAGGGCTGCAACTAATGATTGGTGTTTTGAGCGTATCATTTTCTGGATTTATCCCAATTTTTGTATTCTATTAAATGTCAAAAAATAGGGGGAAATGCTGTTGTCTTTTATTCAAGCCAGCCCTGAGGTGACACCTTAAAGGCTCTTTGGCCAACCAGCAAGTAAAAGCAGCAAATCCTCTGAATCCTGTGATATGTAGTTTTTGCTCCAATCAGGACTTCAGTCAAAATGGTTGGCGGCTCATATTGTGTCACTCCAGCTCTAATACGACTCTAAAATAATGAATGCGTAGTCACGTTCATAGCTTTGTTTAGTTATTTTTGTATGTATTTTTGCACATTTTCGACTAGTCTTTTTTTCTTGTGTCACGAGGCCACCGTGACTTTCCCTTCCCTTCGCCTCCAGTTACCCGACAGGAAGTCGTTTCCGAAGCGACTGCCGACAACATCAACAATACCCACACCGGCTATTTCCGTCCTGCGCCTGTTGACTAAACCCTGCCTCCCATATTTAGTTCATGTGTGCACTTACGGGGAATGAACCCGCCGTTACCGGCTCGGCCTTCATGGCTTTATGTTGACTGCTCGTGCTTCTCCATTAACTCTCTTCCGTCCCCCCCACCAGTGCGAGGATGTCGTCCAGGGAAGATCGTCCAGATGACGGAGGCGGAGGTGCGCGGCCTCTGCATCAAGTCCCGGGAGATCTTCCTCAGTCAGCCCATCCTCCTGGAGTTGGAGGCCCCGCTCAAAATCTGTGGTCCGTAAGCCCCCTTTAAAAACCCGTTCTTCCACACTGTCGGGTTACTCCCCACTCACTGCCTCTCCACCCTCCCAGGTGACATCCACGGACAGTACACAGACCTGCTGAGGCTCTTTGAGTACGGCGGCTTCCCTCCGGAGGCCAACTACCTGTTCCTGGGCGACTACGTGGACAGGGGGAAGCAGTCCCTGGAGACCATCTGCCTGCTGCTGGCGTATAAGATCAAATACCCCGAGAACTTCTTCCTGCTTAGGGGCAACCACGAGTGTGCCTCCATCAACCGCATCTACGGCTTCTACGACGAGTGTGAGTGGCGTCTGCTTCCTCTGCGCTTCCCACCGCCGTAGATGTAGTTCTGTCACGTACGACTGGACACACAAGCCTGTACCCAGAACAGGACGTGGAGCAGAGAAGCAGGCCGACGGACCTTAAAACAGGGCGGTCCCAGATGCCGTTTGTCTTTTTGTTGGGGAGGGTTAGGGTTAGGGCACAGACCCGCCACATGTGGTACCTCAAAGTCCCGAGTGAGGTCTGGAGAAGATATCTAGTCACCGACACGGCGACATTCTGTTATTCTACAGTATTGTTGTTTTTATTTGTATAATATAATAATAAGTAGCCATTTCCAAAAGGTTTAGTTTGTTTTATGCATGTTTGTAATCCAGAGGGGTTTGAAAAAAATAATAATGAATACTGCATTTGAAAAACGAATATCTAGTCACCAAATAATAAACAAATAGTGAATATTGGGGTCCAGCTCTTAGATACACTCTTTAATGGGGGGGATTTGATGAACAAAGAGGAAATAAATTATACTTTTCATTCCTTTTTAAAATTGATCATTATCACTTGTATCGACTGTGATTTTTAAATGATATTGAAATATATATTTTGAAACGAGTCGACCCAGGGGAAGAGAGGAGGCGGCACACGTCTTATCCCGCTGACTCGCCGCCTCTCGCCCGTCTTGCAGGTAAACGCAGATTCAACATCAAGCTGTGGAAGACGTTCACCGACTGCTTCAACTGCCTGCCCATCGCCGCCATCGTGGACGAGAAGATCTTCTGCTGCCACGGAGGTACTCGTGTTGACAAACCTCTGACCGCCACCTTGTACACCTTGTACACCTTGTACTAAAGGGTTAGGCCTTTGTCAGCTTTCAGTATTTTAGCTTGGCTCGTCTAACGTGAAGTAAATATGGGTCAAAGTGAGTTGATGGCTTTACTGGAATGGAGACCTATAACAGGGATTGACACGGGGGGGCTTTGTGTCGCCCACAGGTCTCTCTCCTGACCTGCAGTCTATGGAGCAGATCAGACGCATCATGAGACCAACAGATGTGCCTGACACAGGTAGGTCAGCACACACACACTCACACACACGCACAGCAGGGACCTATGTCCCCAAGCTAATTGGATCATTGAGAGCACTAGGGTTAATAACCACAATGGTTTAAAGACTCTTGGGTCAATTAAATACTTGACTTGATTTTGAGTTATTAGGGCAACGTAAATCTCGTGTATCACGACATAAAGGTCACATGTGCAAACAATGACGACTTCACACAAATATCCGAAAGGATAAAATGATGAATTGATGTGGATGTAAAAGACAACGGTAACTTTACGACGTGTTTTGTTGCATTTGTTTTTTTGCTTTTGTTAATTTTGTATTTGAGTCGGCAACTGATGGTTATTATTGTTCCGATTTTAATCTGGCAATTATCCTCCCGTTAAATCATTTGGTCAACAAAACATGAGCGAATGCAAAAAACTCCCAATCTACTCAAGTATGCTCCGGACACGCCAACTGCCAAATACGTCCTTTTCCTCGTCAACTTTTGACAGTTTATGGTCCAAACCAATCTGAGCCCATATTCATCAAGCGTCTCAGAGGAGGAACTCAGCCCTGACCAGTGACGCAGCTGCAGTCCTTCTTTTAGCCCAAGTAGTGAAAGCTATTCAGCAGCTTTAACTTGGGAAACGACTCCCGTGTCTGATGAAGATATTGTATGAGAGGAGAGATGTTCGTGAGGTTGATTATTTATGACAACGAGGTTATTAAAAGATACCAGGATTCCGTGCGCTCTCCTGTGAGTCCTGGTGAGCCAGTGGAAGGCAGTCTTTGCCCCCTCTTCACTAAACCTGGTTGTTCTTGTCCTTATAAGGCAGCCAGTGTTCAGACCCCAGCAGACGCCGTCTCTCAGGTCCTCTTATGGTCTTATGGGAGACTCAGTGTCCAGAGGAGAGCGGCTCTGTATATACATACACGCAGCCTCTGCGTTTTAATACCTGACATGGCTGTAAATGTGACATACAGGTGATAGGACTCATACAGGTTTGAGTCACAGCAGAGCACATTGTTTAACGCTGTGACTCAGAGTTGAGGGTCACACACAGAGATGAAGCCCACCAATAAGTTGGAGTTAATACTGTGTTGTTGCGGTTGTTGTTTTTCCCTTCAGGCCTCCTGTGTGATCTGCTGTGGTCTGACCCCGACAAGGACGTCCAGGGCTGGGGAGAAAACGACCGCGGCGTCTCCTTCACCTTTGGAGCCGATGTGGTCAGCAAGTTCCTCAACCGCCACGACCTGGACCTCATCTGCAGAGCCCACCAGGTACACGTCCAGGCTTCCAGCTCACGGCTGAGAGAAGTCCATATTCTGTGAAACCACTTGGTCCCTGACTGCTGTCCCTGTGTGTCTGACGCCCCCAGGTGGTGGAAGACGGTTACGAGTTCTTTGCCAAGCGGCAGCTGGTGACTCTGTTCTCAGCTCCCAACTACTGCGGGGAGTTCGACAACGCCGGTGGCATGATGAGCGTGGATGAAACCCTGATGTGCTCCTTCCAGGTGGGAAGCTATATACAAACACATTTCAATAAAAATGGCCGACTCAAAGCATTAAATAACCAGTCCACTCAGACTTACTGTACCAGTATAACCAGTCCACCTGGCCTCCAGTTTTCTGAAAGTATTTTTAAAAAGTACAAATACACAGATACAGGACGTTGTTGCAGTAATGAGAGTACGTGTACGACTTGTGTTCTATCAGTCTGAGTTAGTTTTGTCCTCTGAGCCGCTCGATGAGAACAGAGACTACAAACCGGCTCCTTTTATTACACAAACACTCAACAGATTGTCGTTCTATAATTGAAACGCGTCCTGTTGTCGCTGTCTGTCCCTAGATCCTGAAGCCATCTGAGAAGAAAGCCAAGTACCAGTATGGAGGGATGAACGCGGGTCGGCCCATCACTCCCCCCCGCACAGCCCAACCTCCAAAGAAACGATGAAGACGGACGGAGTGAGGAGGAGACGGAGAACGAGAGAGAGAGATGGTTTTCAAAGATTGCCTCCTGTGAGCTTTTCGCGACACAAAATAAAGTAAAACAACACACAGCAGAGGGAAGACGGACAAACTAAACTACTTTAAAAGATGCACTCAAACCCGTCGTTCACTTCCTTTCTCATCTCCCTCTGAACCGCTGTCCCTCTCCTCTTTTTCTTCCTCGACGAATTTTTTTCCTCTGCGTTCGTGTAACATTTTTAAAAACAAGTGTTAAAAGAAAACGCTAAACAAGGGTGTCATTCTGTAGCATATCAGAGTGTTTTTCTTTTGTCTTTATGTCCTTTGCCTTTTATTTTCTTGACAACAGAATGACAACTAGTTTAGTTTACCTTACTCGCCCTGCCTGTACAGACACAACAGGTATTAATGATGACTGCTGGGTTTTCAATAAATAATACAGGAAATTAATGTGAATGCTCTGTGTGGTCCTTCACGTTAAATCTAAGGAACTCCTCTAATCTAAATTCAAAGCATTAATATAGTTGTGCATAATTTACTAAATGAACATCATGCTGCATTGAAGAAGACTTGAAACTAGAGATTGAGACCATAAACTCATGTTTACAATGTATTGTCTCAGACTTCTATACAGCCACACTTCTCTCTTCTTGCCATCAGTTTCAGAGGTTGTCCTCTGGGTTCACCTTAACGGGACAGACGTGACGTTGAAATGGCCTTGACCTTTGACCTCAAATCTAATCCAAGCCAAATTTGAAGAACCCCCCCTGCAGGCCAAGTTGGACACCCTCCGTCTGTGGCACGGAGGCACAAAAAGGCGGTTAAGGAGTGGCTGAATAGGACGAGTGCAACTAGATAGACAGATATGTACTTTGTTTGAAGCAGCAGCAAACATGTTTACAATATATAAAATAAAATAGATGGGAGGACATATTACATTTAAGAATCTAAACTAGTCGGCCTTTACACAAGTGGTATAGTTTTATAGTCCTAACGTGTTTTTACTTCTGTTAATTGCATTCATACTTATACAAATAAAAACACTTGGTTTATCTGTGAAGATAACCTCACTGAACAAAGCTGTAAAGGCCCTACTCTGAAACTACAGACTATATATTTTACGCCATATTGTGAATGCTAAATGGTTCCAAAGCACACCAACAGGTGTTGATGGTTATCTCAATCACCTCATCTAAAATATTGAATACAATTGCCTGTCAGATTGACGTTTGAACTCAATGGAGTTTGACAGAAATATGCGATGAATAAAATAAGTTATGCCTGAAGGCAAATTCATCCAATACTCTTTAAGCCTCTAATGTTATTTGTATGAAAATTACCAGGCTTCACACACACACAGGGAGTTGAAACCATCCATTTATTGACAGCATTGTGTACAGGCACGAGTTCCCTTTGTTCTAACAGTGTGGATCCGCTGTACATCAAATATTTACGCCACAGAGAAAACACGACAGTATGACGCGTTGGGAGCGACCCGGGACCCCCTGCGGTTGTAATTACCACGAGGTAAGGACAGACATCTGCATTTACGGCCAGTCCAGTACGACGTGAACGCAGCACGAACCCTTGAAACCGGGCCTCTCCATTATTAAGGCTCAAGTGACCCGACCCGACCCACGTCCCGTAGACGACAAGCTCACACGGAGACAGGAAACCCAGTGTGTGGCTTCTTCGTCCCCGCTTCTGGTGCTGCGTTGACAGGCTGCAGGGAAGTGTGGTTCCTTCCAGCTTCGTGCTGAACGCCACATGGTTGAGGTTGAAGTGAGCAGCAACTGCTTTGTAAACTAGACAAAAGGATATGTGTATGTGTGTGTGTGTTTCTGCCTGGCGTTGCCACACTGTTTGCTGTCACCCATCAAGTCAAATAGAACAACCCCCGCAAATATGTGAATGCAGCACAAAAGCAAGTTATGTTTATAAAAAAAAATATATATATAGAAAAAGCGTCCTGTAAATATCGCCCTTGGTGCGTTTGAAGCAGCAGGTGTAACGTGTACAGAACACCTTATTCAGTAAACCTAATTTACAGATTCAGTCAATTAAATAAACCCTTCCATTAATAAGCATACACATATTGAGAACTTATTGAGCACTTAAGCAAAAGAAAATTGTTTCCAAAAATCAATCTGGAGCAACAAATTCCCTCCCTTTTGAATGAGGAAAACCAACCCCAACAAAACAAATTATTTACTTGATTGGAGCATGGCACATTGTTAGACATGTCAAAAACTAAATTAAAATACTTTTTAACAAAGTTAAATGGCCAATACAATACAATACTCTTGATTGTATGGCTTACAGCAACATTCCTACACTCTGACACAACAGAAGCCGCCCTCAGGAGAAGTTTAAAGGGTTAAATGAAGAGTTTCATCATAGCTTCATGCCAACAGAAGAATGTGCTTACGCCCACATAACCTTCAATGTGTCAAAGTATTACACAGTGTCTCCATTTCCCACCAGCCAGTAGTATCGTGTGACCTCACAACGGCCCCAAAGTAAATGAGGATATTTTTAAAAAAGGGCCTTCTAGAGACGAGCATGGGAAATTAGCAGGAGCTAAAAATGCTGCGATATGCTGCATTGGATAATTGTTTTGCAATGTGAATGTATTCGTACCAAATAAACAGGAAATCGAATGAGATGAACTGAAGCTCTGAAGGGCTCCTGTCTTTTGGCCAGTAGATGGCAGCCTCGATGCTGCAGCTTGGAGGTCAGGGAACCGGCAGAATGTCTCAAGAAAGTGGACCCATTATAAAACAATGGAGGAGAAAAACAAACAAGAGAACCCAAGTATGAAAGAGACACAACCACTACAAACGTGTGTGTGTGTCTCTGTGTGGTTGAGTCTCCGCACTTTCTATATGATCATTTCATTGACTTTCCAACAAAAATGTTAACTATCATTTCAATCTCTGGCAGGTCTTTAACCTTTTTCTTTTGTTCTACATCTGTGACTCAGAGCCGTTTCCTTAGAATAAACTAAATAAACCTAAGAATAAAAATACGTTAAAATAATGAAATTAAAATCGTATAAAAATATTAATTCAAGCCACCAATCAGAAAAAAAGTAGATCATAATAATGCATAAAAACTACCTACAACAAACCTAAATTAAACATAAATACTTCTAAAAATTAAGAAACACATAACAGCGAATGTAAAAAAGAAAAAAGAACAGTAACCAGTAGTCAGTCAGAGCAACACAATATTTCCCTTGTTCCTATTTTCAAAGGGAACCTTGCGAGTCATTTATGAACAACACCACTTCATGAGCTGTGTACAGCATCACCATGATGCTTGGTGTCCAGGACCATCACACACACACACACACACAAACAAAAATGAGGTCCAGGAAGGACAAATAACATTTAACAAAATTCTCCCACCAAGTATGTGTGAATATATTGTGTGTGTGTGTATGTCTACACCAGATGCCGCAAAAGGAAGGACAGGCCGGCTCCTAAGGACAGACCCAGGGATAAGAAGAAAGTCATCAGGGCCCCTGCTGTCTCGGCGTCCTTCTGCTCCACCAACCTGCAGAGAGAGAGCAGGTGGGAACAGGAGGTCAGGCATGAAGTATTTGGTATCTGGACCAGGCGATAGAGGAATAATGCTGGAGTCCAGACCCATCTTTAACTTGTACATGAGATGGCTCTCCTTTTTATGACCATCTGATGGTTCGAATGCAGAATGTTGACTGCCTATTTGATAGCACTCCTTAACCCCTTGTGTACAAGATACATTTCTTCTTCATTAAGAGTTTTGGTTATTGATTCTCCGACAATAAGATGCGGTCGTCTTTAAGGAGTGCTACTATTTAGCAGCAGTGATGAACTGTGGACTCACTGTGGTGCGTAGGACATGGAAAGACACACGAAGTAGCCGCTGGACAGAGCAAAGAGAATCATGATGATGGCGAACACAAAGTCGTGGCTGAACCAGACGGGAAGGAAGGTGCGTTTCTGGACGTTACAGAGCATCAGCAGCGGGACGAACACCACCCTGGAGACTACCAGCGCCGGGAACAGACGAGAGTCTTTGCGAGGCTGCAGAGGAGACGGGACACATATATGAAGGGAGTGACAAAAGAAACATGACACTAGGTAGAAAAAGGTCAAGTGAGATGCAGATATGGAACAGGTGAGGGATATAAACAACACAGTAGGAGGGGGAAGGACAACAATTTGGATTAGAAATTACAATCATAATTAGAAATAATATAAGACGTTGCTACAGAAAATTACAGCAGGAAAATCACCTTGTAAAAAATGCCATTTGTGACTGTTTAAGCTCAGTCTTAGTGTCATCACATACAGAATTAAAGAAAACTATTGGGCAGGTCACGGCTAATAAATGCTAGTAAGCAACTGCTGTGCTGTCATGTCGATCTGGACAGGGACAATAATGTGCATAATAAAAGAATAAATGTAGAAATGATCTCATCAGATACTCACCCATTTGATCACGGTGGTGACACTCCGACCCAACCAGTCGCTGACGTTGAAAAACAAAAAACAGCACACTGAGATGAAGAAGCGCTCTGAAGAAAGAAAGGACAGACGGATGTAGCCAACGTCGCCGGAAAGATGACAAAACCTGAAGTCTGATGACAAGATCGGAACTAATAAACCTCTAACGACCCCTGGGTCACCGAGGCTACATCCACACCAATAAGTTTCGGTTGAGAAACAGGGTTTAAAAAAAGGACCCACGTCCACAAGCCATCGTTTTAGAAATGATTTCTGTCCATAATAACCCCCGAAAATTACATGTCCTAAACAGGAAGTAGATTGGTTGCTTAGTTACGGAAAATACAAGTACAAGTATTATTGTACTCTTGAATAAAAGATTGTGCTTTATACTTAAGATGTTCCTCTCTCTATCTATATATATATATATATATATATATATATATATATATATATATATATATATATTTCGTAGAATCTTTTATTTTTCAAACACGTTATCCGTAGCGTTTTTTTTTTTTAAAACTCCTCCGTATTAGGTGCTCTAAAATGTCGTAGTAGTGTGGACGCTAGGCGTGAGATTAGAATCGTAGTAGTGTGGATGTAGCCGAAAGGGTTGAACCCTCAAATGACCACATGCCTGGGTAGACTCAGTGGACAAGGCAGAGCCTCCAGGGTTTTATGACCCCGATCCTTCTTGTTTTACGAGCATCTACATTATTGAGGGACACGGAGACACATCCAATTGTTAATAAACTACTTGAAGAAACTTAATTCAAAAAAGCATGTACCTTTTTGTTACAGGATATGTTAGTCCTAGTCTGAGTTGGTCCTTGTTTGTTGGATAATCATTGTAAATCTACCTCAGAGTAACACAATCACTTTATGTGTAAACCATTCACAGATTAACTTAACCGTTTAGTTTGCTCTAATCTTGTTCTGTCATCTTACATGACTGATACCAGTCTGTCTGATCCAAAGAGGGGAGGGATGTTCTCCCCCTTCCTGGCTTGTCTCTCCCCCAGGACACTGTTTTTGAGGTTATTCCTATCCATTCAATTACACATGTAAATTAGAATGCATATTAGGTACACATGTAAATCTACATAGGTCTGTCTGTGTCATGACAACATTGTCTATGTTGTATAATTGTTGAATCAATTCTTACTTTAAATTTGTAGCTGAGATAGCAGCCGATTAAATAACTAGAATTAATTCTGTAATTAATAAGGTTAAATGAAATAATCAAGACTGTTGTTAGGGTGGGATTGGACAATCACACAGGAGAGATATACTGGATAGTGATCTAATCATTAACTGGAACGGACTCAAGGTCATACCCCAATTTCCTCCTGGGCTTGAGGTCCTGACGTCTGCAGTGACAGCAGGGAAGACGGACAGAGTGACCGTGAACACAAACGTCACACAGAACGCCATCACCCAGATCTGAAAATGACACAAAAGAGAAAACTTGGAAATATTGTTTTTACCTTTACTGGGACTGAAATGCTTTCTTTTTAAAAAGGGGCAGTTTGGATGTTTTTAAGTGGTGTTGTATGAGGTATTTACCCATAGTCAGTGTTTACTACAGTAGATGGAGTTTGAAGAAACAGGCAGGAGCAAAATAATGTACTGCTGAGGACCGAGGCAGCAGCAAAACAGGTTATGGACACCTAAAAAATGTCCGCTATATTGACAATACTTGTCAGACAGCTCTCTCCTGTGGGTCACCCAATGACATAAACAAACTTTCCATCCAGGTAGAGGTACACCAGCAACTCCTGTCTTCCTTCAGGTAAAATGACAAAGGACTCTTGTGGCTTTGAAAGAGGGCATAAATGACGGCTTCAGTTCCCTGTTTTTAGGCGTCTATAATGCGTTTTGCCCCCGTTCACAGCAGAACCTTGCTCTGCCCCCATGCTGGTACTCCAGCCTGTTTCTCCAGCCTCCATCAACTGTAGGAAATACACCGACTACGGAAAAGAAACTCATACAGTTTCAGTAAATGCATCCCCAAAATCACAACTATCGCACCTTTTTGAAGACCTCTTTGACCGAGGCCTTGGCTTGTCCCTTCTCGACCTGCTCCATTGGCAGGAAGGCTCCCTTTGGCCCCTCTGGACTGGGGTCCACCTTGGCCTCAGCTGCACTGCTGGTCACTGTGCCATTAGCGTGGCCTTTCGGCTTGCCGTTCTCCACTATGCTGCTCTCTGCAATTGAATATGTACAGATTATTCCAAAAAGAGTTTGTGTCTTTGAGTTCAACAGATTGTCTTTGGCACTGCCTGGACTCTAATTTGCTAAATAGCTAGTAAATAGTTAACTCCCTTAACAAGATAATGTTCCACTGAATTGATTAGATTCACAGAATCATGAACCCCGGGGTAAAGCAAACTGATGTCCTCTCACTGTCAAACACACGTTTGACCGTCTCAATTCCACAAATGATACACATGGGGACGAATGACAATAATTCAGAGGGCGAACATCTCACCTTTCAGCAGCTCGTCAGTGGTGCCTGCCTCATACTTGTTGGTTTTCTTCAGATAATATTGGGCAAACTCCTGTGTGGAAAAACGAAACAACGCAAATTAGGCCAGCTGAAATACAAATAAATAAACAAATACAAATCTGATTCATGCCGTTGGACTAATACCTCTGTCGGCTCTATTGAAATGGAGTCGAGTGAGATTCTAGAACAGTAGATTTGCATGAAGCAAGAGCAAGTTTTACTTCGGCAGCCCCAAATGCCACCAAGAGGCTCCCGTTTCCCCTTTGAGGATTTCATCATCACAAAATCTTTGACAACTTGCTAACATTAATATTTGGACTGTGTGCTGAACGTGTTTTCCACAATCCAAATAAAGCAAACACCACCTTAAAAAGCAAGATTGTGTGTTATATACTGAGCTAATGGTCCTGGGTCAACGAAGAGACGATAGCTTTTCAGGTGAGGTTGAACGGATTATGCGTAATGTAGCCATGCAGAGCTGCGAGCTGACTGACCAGACGGGGCAGCAGCAGGTAGCTGAAGAGAGTCACCAGCGTCCCCACACACGGCGTGATGAAGTAACCCAGCGCTGCTGTCTCAAAGTCTGCGTCGCCTGAGGGCACAAACACACAAGTTAGCCAATTCTAGGAGAGATGAAGGAAAACACCATTCAGAACATGAGCCGTGTCTTTGAAGTGGAGGTGTGTCGCGTGCGTGCGGATGGCTCACTGGCTATGGCTAGCAGCATGGCGATGGCAGCGAAGGTCCCGGCGAGGCCCTGGCCGCTCATGAAGATGGCGCTGAACTTCTGAGGGAGAAGACCCACCAGGCCGAACAGGCTTCCCTGCAGCACGGCACCGAATGCTGGGGGGAGGAAGCATCGTTTAATTCAACACCATTGAAAGGGTCAGTTCGGATTTTTCTGAAGTGGTGTCCATAATCAGTGCATTACCTACAGTACAGGGAGTTTGGAAGGGCTCTCTGACAGCAAAGTAAAAATAAGCAAAATATTCTAAATATAGCATACACTTGAACTGACTCTCAGGCTTTTACCCACGTGCAGACTTACAGTTGATGAACCAGATAGTTGCCATGGTGACAGAGAAGAAGCGTTCCGAATCCATGGGCACTTTGACCAGCACTGCTGTGAGGATGAATAACAGCAGGATGAAAACCAGGCTACCTGCGATGCGTATTCCCTCCGATACCCTGCAACAGGAAACACCCACATCACGTCATTTAACCAAGAGCGCACTGCACACCAAACTGGATTAGATATAAACCACGGATGATTACTTTTGGCACGAGACCAGGTCAAACACGCAACTTTGTAATGTTGCAAACGCGCAACGCTACGTATGCATTGATTTTTGGGAAATTTGACATCTGTTTGGAAAAACATTATCCGACACCAACTAAACGTCCCACCCCGTCACTGACCTCTGGTAGAGGAAGGAGTTTAGCAGGGTGAACACCAGCAGAGGCAGCTGGGATAGCAGGGTCATCCAGTTGTTGAAGTAGTACTCCTTGGGGACCTCCTTGGGGACCTCCGTGGTGACGTTGCTCCATTCTGTCGTGTTGAGGCGACTTTGGAAATACTGCAAACACAGAGGAAACAGGACGGTTGTTGGATTTATCTTCACATGGGAAACCGCAGTTGTTGGTGGAAACCTAAACATATGGATCACATGTTCTCGCGTGGTTCTCCATGATGGACTGTGTGGACTTATGGCTCCCAGTTGATCAAATACCAGTTTTACAAATCCAATCCATTGTGTAAACTTGTGTAGATACTATAGTTTTTCCAGACATTTTCTTGAATTGTATAAACAGCTTGTTATCCATAAGACCGATGACATCCATCCAGCATGTGATTCTTTAAGGAGGTTTAAGTGGTGAACCACTGGACCAACAACTTCCTCGCGTCACCAACTTATTGACTGAGTTTCCTGGCTTTTATGTAATAAAATATCGAAGCAGAAGGCATACATAATGTGTCTTTGACTGGATTAAGTAATTGCCATGTTTTTACCAATAAGGCAGTCATGAAGAAGTTCCATGGCAGCAACGTTCCCAGGCCCAGAATGAAGAAACAGATCCCCACTAGGCAGCCCCTGTAGATGGGAAGTAAAGGGTGTTACAATGTACAGCAAGAATGCTGCAGTTAATGTATTTACGTTCTGTAATCACATCTATATATATATAGTACAAATCTAAACTGCTTTTTTTTTTGCAGTCAGCCCAGCGACAGCAAACCGCTTCAGATCATAATACAGGACTGGAATATTTAATTTAATTGATAGAGGCACTGCTGCTTTACAATCAAATCCAGGAACACTAATGTGCCAAATGATATGCGTCCTTGCAGGATGACCGTATCTTCCCAGCTGAAGAGAATAACTCGCACTGAACTGTAACTGTATTCTCCTTCTTCTGCTTTACATTAAAATGTTCCTTGTAGTAACTTCTGATTGTGATACATTTGAACAGGTTATTAGTAATTGTATTGAAGCATATTTTAAAATAACCCTCCCAATCTTGGTTGCAGGCCTGTATTAAGTTACTCCTATTGCCCCACGGCTGCTGCTTCCCATTGGAAGCATTCAACTGGTAGACTTAAATGCTCAGCAGACACATGAACGTATATAAAGTGCTACATCATCGCCTGAAGAAACAGAGACAACAGAAGCCGTGGTCGCAGGCAAACAGAGTGAAGTGAGAGTTTCTCATTTCCACCCAATTCCAACTCACCGGTCCTGAGGAGCATCTGTCCGTCCATTCATCCTGACGTAGGACCTTCTGGTGAAACTGCAAGGGCGACAGGACAGAACAAAAGTCAGCGGCATCTTCAGAGATAACAGAGCGAGTGGTTTGTTTTCCCAGACGCCTCACTGCCGAGGTTTCCCTGCTTGGATATGCAGGAATCCATTCACATTCTGGCAAGAGGCCGCGAGAAGCTGGCGAACGGCAGTAAAAAGAAGAAAAGAAACTGTGACCAAAGTGCTACAAAAGATGTCTGGGTATTATGGAGGTATGTTGCATAAACACCACCCAAGTACTAGACAAAGCTCAACTTATAGGAACATGGCATGTGAGTAATGTGAGCCACTGGGAACAGCAGATAGTGTATAGACTTAATCAAATGACCTGACTAAGTGCAGTTTCAAAGACTTTCCATAAAGGCTTTGGCACTGGAACCAGCACCCTGAGGGCTGGAAACTAATTATGTCCCTCTTTAATGTGTAGAGAGTCCACTCCATATGTACACACCACAGGACTGAAACGGTACTGGCCCAGTCACCAACAGAGCCATTTTCCCCTCTCACAGTATTGCCACTGGCAGCATACGGTGTGACTGCTTTTTGAGAGGCGAGACACATAATAGAGCTATTATGTTGGGAGTCTGCACTAGTTCCTAAAATACAACTAATAAACATGCAAATGATGTTGCCCAACTTCAGTAGACCCACCAGACAACAAAATAAAACTGTTTATATTTATTTATTAAGTCCAACTCATTTTTCCACTGACACAGCTCCTTGGGGATGAATGAAGTAATATCCTATCCATCCTTAGAAGGCGACAGCGTTTTGGACAGTGGAGCAGAAACAATTAGAGCTAGCTAGCAAATCACAACATGGACAATGTCAGTGTTTCCCCTATGGTTACAGCTTTTTTGGGGGGGGGGGGGGGGGGGGGGGGAGAGACCCGGAGCCGGAGGGCGCTACTCCGGGTTCTACTCGCAGGAGAGTGTTGCATCTTCACCAGCCAAGAGTGTTTAAAAAAAAAAACACAGATATATCTGTCTACTTTTCACTTGACATATTTTCGACGTCTCTCTCTCTCTCTCTCTGTCGGCTGGTGGGAGTGGCTCACCTGTGTGCGTGTGCACGTGTCTGTGCGCATGCACGTGTCTGTGCACCATCCGCCCCACTGTTAGTAAAGTGGTGTAGAAATGAAGGCCATGAAAACTGCGGTTGCGTTTCATTTCTTCAAAGATAGCATGAAGGACAATAGACCGGATTGTAGGGGATAAGACTCTTGGCTACAATTCAATTATAACCAACCGCCTGCTGCTTCAAAGAGAATAACATAACATGAGATAAGATAAGGCTTCATTGATCTTTGCTTTTCATAGCAGCACAGGGATAAAAAAAAAGAAGAAAGTGGTAGTAATGCTAATAAATCTTGAGGTTTTTTTGGATGCAAATACGGATCCCAAAATCATGGCCATGGGTAGACAAGCCATCCACAGACAAAAAACGTGGGGGTTTCGTCTTTCTCACTGAGGCCGGAGATGAGAACGTGTGGAGGATGATCTGCTCCGGTCCCAACAATGCCAACACCTCATTCATCCCCTGACAGCTCACTGGAAGTTCAGTCCACCTCAGGCCACTCTAATGTGTACTCTCCAATAAGCACTTAAAGTAATTGAGGAACACAAAGACACACACATTCAGCGATTTCTTATCAGCAGCAGAAATCAATCAATGTCTATAAGGCCTGTTTTTTTCTTCTCTTTCTCACACTAAACACACTCAATGATCTTCTGTCTACACACACACACATGCACGCACACGCAGGTCATATCACAGCATCTATAGGCAGCTGCTTGAGGGCTGACAGGTGAGAGCTTATCTCTGTGTGAGACATTTAGGGAAATGTAGTGAAAAACTAGCCTTTGTTTCATTGGGTATAGGCGTGATCGAGGGCGGTTAAACAGGAAGTTAAAATCCATTTACAAGAATTGCTCTGGGGAGGTTGTTTGTTTTTTTGGTTTACCTGCTATCTGCTCAGTTTCTCGCGTGACGTCCTCACAATAAACGGAGTCACACCGACCATGTGTTCATCTGGGTTACATGAACATGTACAGTAGTGTTAAATAAAGTCATTCAACGGTCTCCCTCAGTAGTAGCTCACGCTGGAACTGGGAACTTAATGAGCAGCACAGATAGACACCATAACTAAACATGAAGGGCCAAAATCATATATAAACCTTTTTAAAAAATGTTTTAAGTGAATTCCCTAAATTAGCATGTTTGAAGAACCACCATGGCAGCCGACACCTGTTCCGCTCTGCTAAGAGGAAACAATACGGCACTGGAGATAGACAAAGAGTACTCCCGGTAGCCTAAATAGACGCAGTAGTACTATAGTAATACAGGTACTACAAAGTAGTCCAAAGTATTGTAGTTTAACTACGTGTAGTACACTCTTGACATTCACATGTGAAGAATCACATCCCCGCAGTCGTCTCTTCACCCAGTCGGCCGTGAAGTAACCAGCTCTCTCAGAAGTGGACGGGAAAAACATTGTATTATTAAACATTTTAATAACAATTAAACACACACTCACACAACGCAGCCAGCTGTTACCACAACGTGAGTGTTGGGCTAACGTGACGGAGAGACTCACCTTGGAAAATGTCGCTGGTAGTCAGTGTATTTTCATAATGCGCCCCTCGGGTAAATTCAAGCGCGTGTCGTATCCAAATGTTCGCCCAAAGAAATGATTCAATGGGGCACGAATTATGAACTGGCGTAATGTGTATTCGTTGCACGTACACGTGTCGGGAACGTATGGCCACGGTACAAATATATTGAGACGAGCTCTTTCCGACCTAGCGGCCGTCTATCGTCATCGCTCCGTTCAAAGCTGAGAAGCCGCAGCAGTTTACAGCAGGCGCCCCAAAGCGGAGTACTTCCGGTGCCATGGCACATTTCGTATCCGCGCATGTTTATGTTTCGTCTTCGCGGTTAATTGTGTCCCATCTGTATTCGTTATTGGCCTACAGTGATTACACGTTTCCGGTTCCTGTGTAACTATGTTGCACGTGTACCCGTCTTTGACTGGTTGTATTGGACATAGTTCATTTTTTTGTTCAATTGTTTCCCTTATGTTATTGTTTTTTAGCGTCATTCCAACTTGTATGTCCTGTGTTTGTTTGTTTTTTAAGTTGCTTCATGTTGCTGTTATTTCTGATATTTTCCGAATATTCCTCAACTCTTTTTTTTATTGTGTCCTGTTGGTTTGTTGTTGTGTTTGTTGGTTGTTTTGCCCCTCCCTCATATATTACATGATCTGTATACATTCTTTCACCTTATTGAAAGAACATACGACCTTATGTCGTGTGTGTACAGATTGTAAAGCCCTCTGAGGCAAATTTGTAATTTGTGATTTTGGGCTGTACAAAATAAACTGAATTGAATTGAAATTATTGCTACTGTTGTTTTTATCATTATTTGTTTCGTTATTATTATTTGTTCTACTGTTTCAACACCACTGGTATTACTTTTTTTTTTTTGGAATGGCCATGATTCTTTTCTTTCCCCACTTTGTTTATTATTTCATACATTTATCATTATTATCAATAATTAATCAAGCTTAAGATTAGATACCAATATACTTTACCAGCTGCAACACTATATATATATATATATATATATAAACAGGCAACAGTTTTATGATGAACTGCAGGTGTGCTCTGCCATCTGCTGGTACAATCAGGGAACTAAACTGTCAGCATCATGACTTGTTCAAAGGGGCCAGGCAAAGCTCTCTGGTAGCTAGGTTGACTGTAAAATATGTAGCCCCACATTATACATAGATTTGATCACAATATATCCCCGTGTGAAAAGCACAAAATACCCACATCATAAAAGGGTTATTTTTCTTTGACATAAAAAAGTATCATGTTGACATGATGACACACACACACAAGGTGCAAACAATACCGACCTCACTATCGTGGGCTGTTAATTAGATCTAATTACAGAGATATAAATACAATGTATAGGTCAACTTGGCTCCATTAGTACATTATGTAACTCTTACACTGTACATGTAGTCATGGTAAGCTTACAGTTCGTCCGTGAAATATGAATGGAGTGTGTACAGGTGCCAAATTATGATTATAACGGGAGTGATTGGGCCACATTATGCAACGAATAATAAATTAGATCATAGTTAAGTTATCCACAGCTCATTAGTGCGTCGAACAGGGAAACCGGGGCCAACAGAATGAATACGTTCTTTTAGTTCATCTGTTTACTGCATGTCATAAGACAAGAAGCCCTCAGGGCTGGAAGAGTGTGAAGATTTAACACACAGCACTTTGTGGTTGAGAGCTCTTCCTGTACACAAAGAAAGAAAGAATAAATGGCCACACAAAGCAGGCTGGTTGTTCGCAAACTGCCGTCTCTGAAAACTAATTGTCCTGTAGATAAGTCTGAACCAACTGCCATGACTTTCTGACACCAAACATGCTTCCTTATTGAACAGAGGTTGCTACATTTAGTTTGACCTAGTATAAAGTTAAAGTATAGAGAAATCTATTGGATTTAATAAATCAAAATGTGAAAAATAAACTACAGATAATCAAATTAATTTGCTAATGTTTTATCCTCATATACATTCCTTCATTTTCTTCATCACTGTTAAGATATAATGCAACCCTGTTTTGGACAATTACTATTTATGGTTTGCATTTTTTTGCAGCATTATCCATTCAATGTACTTACATTGTGTAATTACCTCTCTATGTAGTAGCTTGCATTGGTTGTGGCGGAGTCCGCCATTCCATTGCTGGATTAAAAAGACTTACCACCAAAACAATGAGCCGAAAGATGCAACAACAACACCAAAAAGAAGCTCCGTTGAGACGAGTTTTTAAAATATTATATAACGTATTTATTTGTGATTAACACATAAAAGAATAGAATGAAAGCAAGGTTTTTTTTTTCCTGTACAAATGGACTCAAGAGTGCAAAGCATGCTGCATGAAAACTACTCTCACAAGTTATTTGAGGACATGTAAAGGAGTCCCTACCTCTGGTTAAAGCTGTGTGTGTGTGTGTGTGTGTGTGTGTGCGCACTCGTGTTATCTGATTGGACCTCCTCTCAGTGCTGAGTCGGTGTGGACAGTCGGCAATGTGGTAAAGCTTGAAAAGTAATGAACTCCTGTGTGCATGTGCAGCGACACCAAAATGATCTTTCTCTTTTTTTTGGTGGCCTATTTACTGTATCTATATGGCCATAAGTATTTGGACTGTGACAATGTTTCTTATTTTTCTCTTGACACGTCTGTACACAGATTTTAAATAACGCAGTCAATATGTGGTTGAAGTGTAGACTTTCAGCTTTAATTCAATGGATATAACAAAAATATAGCATTAACCGTTTAGGAACTAGAGCCATTTTTACACAGCCCCCCACATCTTCAGAGGCTCAGAAGTAATTGGACGATTGTCTGACCAATGGTTTGATGGGCAGGTGTGGTTCGTTCCCTCGATATTTCATGACAGATTAAGCAGATAAAAAGCTCTGGACATGATTCAAAAGGTTGAGTTTGCATTTGGTAGCTGATCTCTCAGCATGAGGACCAAAGAGGTGTCAATGTAAGTGAAGGAGGCCATTAAAAGCCTGATAATACATAAACCTATCAGGCAGATAGCAGAAACATTAGGATTGACCAAATCAACAGTTTGGTACATTCCTAAAAATAAGGAATATGCTGTCAAGCTCACCAACACCAAACGGAAGACCTGTAAAGTAGACGTAGCAGAATTCTTTCCTTGGTGAAGAAAACCCTTCATAACATGAATACTGAGGTCAAGAATACTCTGGAGGAAGGAGGCGTGTCTTTGTTAAAGTCTAAAATCAAGAGATGGCTTCATGAACCTGAATACAGAAGGTTTACTACAAGGTCTAAACCACTGGAACACTGAAGAACAGGAGGGACAGATTACACTTTGCCAGAAAACATCTGAATGAGCCCGATGAGTTTGAGATGAAGATTCTTTGGAAGATGAAACCAAGATGAACTTGTACCAGAATGATGGGAAGAGAAAAGTGTGGATAAGGAAAGGAACGACTCCTGATCTGAAGCAAAACACATCCTCTGGTTAACATGGTGGAGGCGGTGCTATGGCACGGGCTGTATGGCTGCCAATGGAACCGGGTCATGATGTTCATTGATGATGTCACGGCTGATAGAAGTAGGATGAGGTTTGAGGTGTTCAGGGCTTTACGATCTGCTTACATTCAGCCAAATGCTGCAAAACTGATGGGATGGCGCTTCTCAGTGCAGATGGGTAATGACCAAAAACATACTGTGAAAAATATCCCAGAGCTTATCAAGGCAAATAAATGGAATATTCTTCCAAGTCAGTCACCTGATCTCAACCCCAGTGACCTTTTTTACACTACGTTACACCTTTTCATCTATTCAGATAACACTGAAGGCGGAAAGAGACACAAACAAGCAGAAACCTAGGGAGGCTGCAGTAAAGGCCTGCAACGCATCTCAAGGGAGGAGACTCAGCGTTTGATGTGTGTGTGTGTGTGTGTGTGTGTGTGTGTGTGTGTGTGTGTGTGTGTGTGTGTGTGTGTGTGTGTGTGTGTGTGTGTGTGTGAGATCCGAGGAACTCGGATCAGAGATCAGTATTCGGTGGTGAATAAGGTGCGAAAGGATGAAGCTTCTACTCAGCAGTCTGCTGCTCGCCTCGTTCTTAGCCCGCTCATCTTGGAGTGAGTAGAAAAAACACACCTGGTCTTCGGTGATCTCCATGTTCATTGTTGTATTATTATTATTATGTGATAGTTGATCATTACATTTGAGCAAAAGAGGCGTGTGGTTGTGAGGTTACTGTGTGGGGGCCACACGTGAACTACATGTAAGTACGTGAACGTACCAATGGATTATTCATTCAAGTCAAATGCAATAAAAGTGAGATTTAGATTCATTTAAACTTGAGGGGGACAAAAGTATAATGTATAATAATGATTATTCAAGAAAATTGAATTTGAAAACTTAGCTCAGCATGTTGAAGCAAATACTTATTTCCATATGTGGAGTTAAATTGTGGAAATCCTGGAGGAATGATTTTAAATGTTGTTTTTCTGTGATTCTATGAAACAAGATGAACAAAATGAATCAAATGAACAAGTAAACACTGAACCCAACGCGTGGGCTTGTTTCTCTGCATCAACTTATGGTTGAAATTAATTGCTACCAAATTCAGGCGCCAGGTGACGATTCAAAATGTCAAAAATATAATGCATAAGGCTCTCCCTCATTCCAAGATATACATTTTTAATGAATTAATAAATCCATGGACTTTCATAGCTCATGTGTTTCAGCAAGATGTCTGCTCATTCTCAAATCGTTGTGCACTTTCAAAACATAGCCCACATATTCCGTGTTGTAATTTAATGAGAGTAAAGTCATATTATTTCAAGAAAATAGTCATAACAATACTGTGACAAAGTCATAAGCTAATCAGAATAACGTCGTAATATTTCAAGAAAGAAAACTTCCTGTCCGACGCCGTCTGCTGTGCAAGTTTATAAATGAATATGATTTAATTTGCTGATGACCATTTTGGCAGCGGTGCGTGGTTTCCCGTTGTAGCGTAGCTGTTTGGTGTTGTGATGACAAACCAAATGATGCATCCCACTTTTTTTTTTAGATCTTGTCAACGATCTTATCGATGATTTGTATGCTAACGCTAGACGTTAAAACCGACATGTTTCAACTTTTATTATAAAAAAAGACATTAACAAAAAAGTGACCACTATTTGTTATGGTTGTTGTGAAATCATTGCTTTATTCGGTTGTTTTGTGATCCGTTTTAGCGCTTCTCCAGATTTTGGTGAAAAGTGCCAAAAACTGTTCATCAAGCTGGTTTGGCTTTTGAAACGATGCCATGTGTTTGGTGTTGTATGATGCATCACCTTGTCGTCTCCTCGCAGGTGTTTCATCTCCAGGCACACCCGCTGTTACCCAGTCCCATGATGTCTCTGTGGAGGAGGGGGGGACAGTAGACATGAGCTGCTGCTGGACACCGAACTTTGACAGAGTGAAAGTTTATTGGCTGAAAAATCAAACAGCTATTAAGGATGACATTATCAACTCGTCCAACTGCTCAAACTTGACCGTTCCGAATGTCAGCAGAGAGGATTCAGGGAGATACATCTGCAATCTGACAGTGGAGATGCCATATTTAGCTATAGTTGTAGGAAATGGTATTGTCATCATCGTCACTGCCAGAGACGAGACAGAGGACAACACAGCAGGAGGTATGTCACAGCTGCCCCTCCCCAAAAAGGTTTGGACGCCCTGTTGTATACAACGTCTCAGCTTGTTGCCTCTGTGGGTGAATTTCAGGTTCCCCCCCGGAGGAAGTGCTCATCTTTGTCCTGAGGTGCCTGCTCGTCCTCGCCCTCTTCATCACCTTCTTCTGCATCAACAGTTTCGCGACCAAAGCTCAGCAACGCACACCAGGTACCACACAGCTTCCGCTCCGTTGCGATGAAACGGCGGCGTACATGTTCCAGTGCATGATGACTAATCGATCAGTGCGTTCGTGTTTCAGCTGCTCCTGGAATCCAACGCACTGCAGGAGGCCAAAGAAAGGAAGAAAAACGAGAAGAAGAGGAAAGAGATGAGACATAGAAGCGGAGTGAAAACGGCGATTACTTTGTCTCAATCAGGACAACACAAACATCAACACGTGTCACCTTTAATGAGTTGCTGATGATTAAGCCAGTGTAAAATAAATCTTGATATCTTGTGTTTCCTTTGACTTCAGCTGTGTTCTTGAATGCATGCCATTAAAAACAATGACAAACATTTTACAGGACACGTGTCATTTTACACCCACTCACGTGAAGGGACAAATTAGGATTTGGTCTGAAGGTGGACCCATTGAGTTAAGTTGTGAGAGGTCTTCTCACATGTTGAGGACCCCTAGTGGCAGCACTAAAGAATGCAATATAAGGCACAACAATTCAAACTCCCTCTACCAGTACATGGATGTGACCCCTGGACACAGATGACCCATTTAAGTAGAAACAGCACCAATACCCACCAGATTGGTCTGAGTGTTCTGCAAAGAAGAACCAAAGCCATCAGAGTGATGTGAAAAATAGCATAAAGTCATTTAAAAACTGTAAACACAGGGGTTTTAACCCAAGTGAAACTGCACAATATAGTCCTTTGCACTTTTTGAATGCTCCACTACTGGCATTTAACTTGATACAGACACTCAAATACATCAGGGGAACTAGGGACTAACTTCAAGGTTAGAAATGGAGTCAGGCCAAACATGTCAGCTGGTTGCTGGAATGCCGGCGGCCAGCGCGAAGATAACCGTGCCATCGTTCAGATTTAGTTGAAATCCCTTAAAGGTTTTACATATAGAAATATAAGCGTTAATATAGCAGCAAACAACTATTTGCTATGAGAACACCATTAGCTGCTAAACGCCGCCATGTTGAGAGCCGAGTGGAGGCAATACATACGCTTTAAATACTGATAATCCACTGCTTCACTCCTCAAGATCTATTTTGTTTGGCGGCCCCTTTTAGTATTTCTGTTGTTGGAGCCAAATGGACTTTTATCTCTGAACTGCAAGTTATCTTTCGCACTGCCTTCTTTCTATCTGAAGGAGGAAGGAACAAAAGCTGTGGTTTTTCAAATGTTTCTGCAGGGGAGGGGGGGCGGACTCAGAGCTGCTGTGAGGAAATGAGTGTCAGTTGTCAGCAGTGAATCAGAGAGTAAAGATGAAGCTTCTACTCAGCAGTCTGCTACTCGCCTCTCTTTGTGCCCTCTCATCTTGGAGTGAGTAAAAAAAACTGCTGAACCTTTAAAGGCACATGTTTCTGAGAGATATGAGCTCAAAATACCTGAACTATGGCAGCCTTCCTCTGATCACTTTTGTTTTTAGATCTTGTCAACGATCTTATCGATGATTTGTATGCTAACGCTCGACGTTAAAACCGACATGTTTCAACTTTTATATATAAAAAAAGACTGTAAACAATAACAAAAAAGTGACCACTATTTGTTATGGTTGTTGTGAAATCATTGCTTTATTTGGTTGTTTTGTGATCCGTTTTAGCGCTTCTCCAGATTTTGGTGAAAAGTGCCAAAAACTGTTCATCAAGCTGGTTTGGCTTTTGAAACGATGCCATGTGTTTGGTGTTGTATGATGCATCACCTTGTCGTCTCCTCGCAGGTGTTTCATCTCCAGGCACACCCGCTGTTACCCAGTCCCATGATGTCTCTGTGGAGGAGGGGGGGACAGTAGACATGAGCTGCTGCTGGACACCGAACTTTGACAGAGTGAGAGTTTATTGGCTGAAAAATCAAACAGCTATTAAGGATGACATTATCAACTCGTCCAACTGCTCAAACTTGACCGTTCCGAATGTCAGCAGAGAGGATTCAGGGAGATACATCTGCAATGTGACAGTGGAGATACCATATTTAGCTATCGTTGTAGGAAATGGTATTGTCATCATCGTCACGGCCAGAGACGAGACAGAGGACAACACAGCAGGAGGTATAGTAATAATAATAATAATACATTTGTTTTATAAGGCGCCTTTCAAGGCACTCAAGGTCGCCGTACAACATATTTAAAAATCTGACACAATTTAAAAAGCAGCACAGTTAAAAGCAGAACAGTGACACAACCCCAGTGGCATTACAGTGTTGCATAAAGTATTTGACTAATATCTGGTTTGCCAATGGCTGGGGCTAACAATTGTAGATCAGTCACATGCTTGCTTGTTTTAGATTTAAACATTTTTTTTTTAAATCAAACACACACACAAATTTCCTTTTTTCTTTAAATCTTTTTAATATTTGTGTTTCTTTTTTTTCTCACAACGTGGACATCCAGGTCTTCTACAGTCTCCCGTGATAATTCCCCTGGCTGTGGTGGCCCCATTGCTCCTCATCGCTCTTGTGTGTTTCTGCTTTCTGCGACGGAGACAAGGTACAAGGAAAAAATATGATTATGGTATCAAAAAATCAACGGTGCTCATGTAAATAATGTGATGTATTGTTTCAGACAAAACAATATGAAATCAGCTTGTTTGAAAACAATTTTTATTTCAGTCAATATACGTAGCAAACCTATTGTTAGAAAGATGTTGACATAGGAGCAAGTGCTTAATTTGACCTGAAGAGTAAATAAAATAAGCGTTTTCGCCAATAGGTGCTTTTAAGATAAAGACCAAAAGGTTTTCTATAAAAGCTGGAAACACAACACTGAAATATTATCACCTACTACTTTAAACTGTTTCCTATTACCTGAAACAATTATTATTATTATTAAATTGCAGGTTGTAAAGAAAAACAATGAGTTGAAGACTCAAAAAACAATTTTCGTTGTGCTGACAGGAACTTTGGAGTGATGACTTTCTTCGTCAGCTTCATGGTTAACATACAAATACTGATGAGAGCAGCTTTAAACGTGACGAGGAACCAACATAGCTGGTTAAAATCACGGCAGCTGAACTCTGTTGGAAAACTGAGAGAATAATTTGACCGTGTAGAAGACCAATAACACCGATTTGCTTTAAATGACGTGTTCCATGAAATATATAAACAAATTAAACTTAAAGTTTGATGTTTACATGGACAACACATCACCTCTAGCATGCATGATAACACACTGCATGTCCGTAAAGGAAATTCCACAAAATGTCACACGGTGTCATTTCAGTGAAAAATGTATGGGTCCTAAAATCGAACCCTGTGGGACACCGAGGACAAATTGTTTTCTGAGAATGATGAAGAATGGCTTGTTGCAATGGAGTTAGCGCCTAAGGATGTATGAGCTGACCACATTTAGTGCCGCGCTGAGATTGGGAAAAGTGTTTCAGGAGACACAACGATGCCACTTTCAGTCTCTGTTTATTAGCAGAGTAATAGACCAGTGACCTTCTTGGGGCAGTAATATAGTAACTTGCAGCAGATGTGAACAGTGGTAGAGACAGTAGCAACTGCAATGAAACATAAAAATAGTACTTCCATGTTTTTTTGTCGCTGCACGGGAATCATTTTTGTGTGACTAACTGTATAATCTTTTTTTGTGTGTCCCACGGGTTCAGCGCAAGCTGCCAGGGTGATCTACGAGGTTCCCCACATTAACTCTGAGGAGGCAGAAATGGACAAACACAGCACCAGCTCCTCCAGAGGTTCTTCCCAGTGGGTGAGTGTAACGGCATCGAGGCTATACGGAGACGAATGTTGCGTGTAGAATAACAATAACAAAGTGGAACAACTAAATGGTGGCACCAACCAACCAAATTCCGCACATGATAATGTAGTTAAAAGCATCTAGTGACTTGTATGCTCATAACGCTGGTGTAGCGTTACCCGCTAGGTTTCCCCACAAAATACATGTACATATCCGGTCACTCAATATTAGGCCACTTGCTAATGTATTCCACCCACTCAATAATGGCACAGAGACCTTGAAAGTCAAATAGTTTAGGTAGCATTCACCATCGTTGGTGCTATTTTGCCAAGATGCATGTCCACCCTTACTCACCTCATTAAAGGGTCTTTATGGAGTCACTTTAAAATGTTCAAGGTTGTACTCTGTTATGTTTTATTAGTCTGCATTATGTTATCAGGTGTTATTATACATAAGAGCAACAATCTCAAACTCTCAAAGGATTTAATACACAACTATTGTTTCTGGATCATATTTTAGCTTCAAGAAGTTAAGGTTTTTCTGGTCACAAATATAATGATGTTCAAACCACAGCTTGAGTAGTGTTTGGACACTATTATGAAATATAACTGACATCCTGTTTCTGAGTAATCGTGTCTACCAATCACGCCTACTCTCACTTTATTCCACTGATACAGTATAATGTAAACTTGCAATAATTGTTTCTATGTCTTTGTCTCTTTCAGTGTCAGGTACCAGTGTATGAATCCTGTGACTACTTTGAACGTGTGGAGAACAAAGAAAGTGAATGAGGTGTGCTGATCGGGGACATTTACTCATCTTTCAGTATTTTCTACTTTTCAGCATGAATATAATGTACATTATTTGACTAACCTTTACCTGAATTATGCACTTGTGTATATTATTTTTGATGAGTGTAAATATTTGTTTCTATAAACTCAGTCCTGTCCATCTTTGTGGTCTAAGTTTGTTTTAATAATGACACAGTGTGTATGCATTTGTAGACTGGTTTACTTGATCAAACTAGAAGCTATAGTCAGTGGTCTGCATTAGGAAGTGTATTGATTCTGAAGCAAAGATGCAGGTTTCACACACGAAGGACGCCGAGTGGAAACTGTGCTACTAGTTTGGCGCATAAAAAGGTCAATGACAGGAAGTGGAAACAGCTCATATGTGGCGGTTACTCCCTGGCCACGACACTTGATACAGAGCTGCTAAAATGTTAACAGCTGACTTATTGTGAATAACTTTTGCTAAGACCCAGTTTTACTCATCATTCATCTCTAAACACATGTGCTCTGCCTTTCAGGTTATGTGTTGATTTTCCCACGACCACGTTAGCATCATTGAAAGCAGATCTACAGATAAAATTGGCAGTAGTTGGTAATACTAGCCATACATACGTGCTTAGAAAATATGACCATAGTTTGCATAAAGAGTAGCCGTGAGAGCAGAATTGTGAGAATATATATATATATTTATTTATATATATATATTAGCATACTGTTACAAATAATTTTGCTTAACTTGCATCCCAAAATATTTTAATTGCGACACTTTAGCTGCTCTAAGATAGATAGCTAGCAACTTGATATCAGCCTTGTAGGATTTGCTATTTAGGAAAATTGTATTTATTTTTTAAATCGCTTTAAAATTTTCCATAAAAAAGAGTTTTCCGACTACCCAGAACGATTAAATTGTTCTTTGCATGGAGGCTACACTGGATAGTAGTATAACCCACGGGGCACCGGTGATTTACATATAGATCAGACGATTGTCTGACCAATGGTTTGATGGGCAGGTGTGGTTCGTTCCCTCGATATTTCATGACAGATTAAGCAGATAAAAAGCTCTGGACATGATTCAAAAGGTTGAGTTTGCATTTGGTAGCTGATCTCTCAGCATGAGGACCAAAGAGGTGTCAATGTAAGTGAAGGAGGCCATTAAAAGCCTGATAATACATAAACCTATCAGGCAGATAGCAGAAACATTAGGATTGACCAAATCAACAGTTTGGTACATTCCTAAAAATAAGGAATATGCTGTCAAGCTCACCAACACCAAACGGAAGACCTGTAAAGTAGACGTAGCAGAATTCTTTCCTTGGTGAAGAAAACCCTTCATAACATGAATACTGAGGTCAAGAATACTCTGGAGGAAGGAGGCGTGTCTTTGTTAAAGTCTAAAATCAAGAGATGGCTTCATGAACCTGAATACAGAAGGTTTACTACAAGGTCTAAACCACTGGAACACTGAAGAACAGGAGGGACAGATTACACTTTGCCAGAAAACATCTGAATGAGCCCGATGAGTTTGAGATGAAGATTCTTTGGAAGATGAAACCAAGATGAACTTGTACCAGAATGATGGGAAGAGAAAAGTGTGGATAAGGAAAGGAACGACTCCTGATCTGAAGCAAAACACATCCTCTGGTTAACATGGTGGAGGCGGTGCTATGGCACGGGCTGTATGGCTGCCAATGGAACCGGGTCATGATGTTCATTGATGATGTCACGGCTGATAGAAGTAGGATGAGGTTTGAGGTGTTCAGGGCTTTACGATCTGCTTACATTCAGCCAAATGCTGCAAAACTGATGGGATGGCGCTTCTCAGTGCAGATGGGTAATGACCAAAAACATACTGTGAAAAATATCCCAGAGCTTATCAAGGCAAATAAATGGAATATTCTTCCAAGTCAGTCACCTGATCTCAACCCCAGTGACCTTTTTTACACTACGTTACACCTTTTCATCTATTCAGATAACACTGAAGGCGGAAAGAGACACAAACAAGCAGAAACCTAGGGAGGCTGCAGTAAAGGCCTGCAACGCATCTCAAGGGAGGAGACTCAGCGTTTGATGTGTGTGTGTGTGTGTGTGTGTGTGTGTGTGTGTGTGTGTGTGTGTGTGTGTGTGTGTGTGTGTGTGTGTGTGTGTGTGTGTGAGATCCGAGGAACTCGGATCAGAGATCAGTATTCGGTGGTGAATAAGGTGCGAAAGGATGAAGCTTCTACTCAGCAGTCTGCTGCTCGCCTCGTTCTTAGCCCGCTCATCTTGGAGTGAGTAGAAAAAACACACCTGGTCTTCGGTGATCTCCATGTTCATTGTTGTATTATTATTATTATGTGATAGTTGATCATTACATTTGAGCAAAAGAGGCGTGTGGTTGTGAGGTTACTGTGTGGGGGCCACACGTGAACTACATGTAAGTACGTGAACGTACCAATGGATTATTCATTCAAGTCAAATGCAATAAAAGTGAGATTTAGATTCATTTAAACTTGAGGGGGACAAAAGTATAATGTATAATAATGATTATTCAAGAAAATTGAATTTGAAAACTTAGCTCAGCATGTTGAAGCAAATACTTATTTCCATATGTGGAGTTAAATTGTGGAAATCCTGGAGGAATGATTTTAAATGTTGTTTTTCTGTGATTCTATGAAACAAGATGAACAAAATGAATCAAATGAACAAGTAAACACTGAACCCAACGCGTGGGCTTGTTTCTCTGCATCAACTTATGGTTGAAATTAATTGCTACCAAATTCAGGCGCCAGGTGACGATTCAAAATGTCAAAAATATAATGCATAAGGCTCTCCCTCATTCCAAGATATACATTTTTAATGAATTAATAAATCCATGGACTTTCATAGCTCATGTGTTTCAGCAAGATGTCTGCTCATTCTCAAATCGTTGTGCACTTTCAAAACATAGCCCACATATTCCGTGTTGTAATTTAATGAGAGTAAAGTCATATTATTTCAAGAAAATAGTCATAACAATACTGTGACAAAGTCATAAGCTAATCAGAATAACGTCGTAATATTTCAAGAAAGAAAACTTCCTGTCCGACGCCGTCTGCTGTGCAAGTTTATAAATGAATATGATTTAATTTGCTGATGACCATTTTGGCAGCGGTGCGTGGTTTCCCGTTGTAGCGTAGCTGTTTGGTGTTGTGATGACAAACCAAATGATGCATCCCACTTTTGTTTTTAGATCTTGTCAACGATCTTATCGATGATTTGTATGCTAACGCTAGACGTTAAAACCGACATGTTTCAACTTTTATTATAAAAAAAGACAATAACAAAAAAGTGACCACTATTTGTTATGGTTGTTGTGAAATCATTGCTTTATTCGGTTGTTTTGTGATCCGTTTTAGCGCTTCTCCAGATTTTGGTGAAAAGTGCCAAAAACTGTTCATCAAGCTGGTTTGGCTTTTGAAACGATGCCATGTGTTTGGTGTTGTATGATGCATCACCTTGTCGTCTCCTCGCAGGTGTTTCATCTCCAGGCACACCCGCTGTTACCCAGTCCCATGATGTCTCTGTGGAGGAGGGGGGGACAGTAGACATGAGCTGCTGCTGGACACCGAACTTTGACAGAGTGAAAGTTTATTGGCTGAAAAATCAAACAGCTATTAAGGATGAAATTATCAACTCGTCCAGCTGCTCAAACTTGACCGTTCTGAATGTCAGCAGAGAGGATTCAGGGAGATACATCTGCAATGTGACAGTGGAGATACCATATTTAGCTATAGTTGTAGGAAATGGTATTGTCATCATCGTCACTGCCAGAGACGAGACAGAGGACAACACAGCAGGAGGTATGTCACAGCTGCCCCTCCCCAAAAAGGTTTGGACGCCCTGTTGTATACGACGTCTCAGCTTGTTGCCTCTGTGGGTGAATTTCAGGTTCCCCCCCGGAGGAAGTGCTCATCTTTGTCCTGAGGTGCCTGCTCGTCCTCGCCCTCTTCATCACCTTCTTCTGCATCAACAGTTTCGCGACCAAAGCTCAGCAACGCACACCAGGTACCACACAGCTTCCGCTCCGTTGCGATGAAACGGCGGCGTACATGTTCCAGTGCATGATGACTAATCGATCAGTGCGTTCGTGTTTCAGCTGCTCCTGGAATCCAACGCACTGCAGGAGGCCAAAGAAAGGAAGAAAAACGAGAAGAAGAGGAAAGAGATGAGACATAGAAGCGGAGTGAAAACGGCGATTACTTTGTCTCAATCAGGACAACACAAACATCAACACGTGTCACCTTTAATGAGTTGCTGATGATTAAGCCAGTGTAAAATAAATCTTGATATCTTGTGTTTCCTTTGACTTCAGCTGTGTTCTTGAATGCATGCCATTAAAAACAATGACAAACATTTTACAGGACACGTGTCATTTTACACCCACTCACGTGAAGGGACAAATTAGGATTTGGTCTGAAGGTGGACCCATTGAGTTAAGTTGTGAGAGGTCTTCTCACATGTTGAGGACCCCTAGTGGCAGCACTAAAGAATGCAATATAAGGCACAACAATTCAAACTCCCTCTACCAGTACATGGATGTGACCCCTGGACACAGATGACCCATTTAAGTAGAAACAGCACCAATACCCACCAGATTGGTCTGAGTGTTCTGCAAAGAAGAACCAAAGCCATCAGAGTGATGTGAAAAATAGCATAAAGTCATTTAAAAACTGTAAACACAGGGGTTTTAACCCAAGTGAAACTGCACAATATAGTCCTTTGCACTTTTTGAATGCTCCACTACTGGCATTTAACTTGATACAGACACTCAAATACATCAGGGGAACTAGGGACTAACTTCAAGGTTAGAAATGGAGTCAGGCCAAACATGTCAGCTGGTGGCTGGAATGCCGGCGGCCAGCGCGAAGATAACCGTGCCATCGTTCAGATTTAGTTGAAATCCCTTAAAGGTTTTACATATAGAAATATAAGCGTTAATATAGCAGCAAACAACTATTTGCTATGAGAACACCATTAGCTGCTAAACGCCGCCATGTTGAGAGCCGAGTGGAGGCAATACATACGCTTTAAATACTGATAATCCACTGCTTCACTCCTCAAGATCTATTTTGTTTGGCGGCCCCTTTTAGTATTTCTGTTGTTGGAGCCAAATGGACTTTTATCTCTGAACTGCAAGTTATCTTTCGCACTGCCTTCTTTCTATCTGAAGGAGGAAGGAACAAAAGCTGTGGTTTTTCAAATGTTTCTGCAGGGGAGGGGGGGCGGACTCAGAGCTGCTGTGAGGAAATGAGTGTCAGTTGTCAGCAGTGAATCAGAGAGTAAAGATGAAGCTTCTACTCAGCAGTCTGCTACTCGCCTCTCTTTGTGCCCTCTCATCTTGGAGTGAGTAAAAAAAACTGCTGAACCTTTAAAGGCACATGTTTCTGAGAGATATGAGCTCAAAATACCTGAACTATGGCAGCCTTCCTCTGATCACTTTTGTTTTTAGATCTTGTCAACGATCTTATCGATGATTTGTATGCTAACGCTCGACGTTAAAACCGACATGTTTCAACTTTTATATATAAAAAAAGACTGTAAACAATAACAAAAAAGTGACCACTATTTGTTATGGTTGTTGTGAAATCATTGCTTTATTTGGTTGTTTTGTGATCCGTTTTAGCGCTTCTCCAGATTTTGGTGAAAAGTGCCAAAAACTGTTCATCAAGCTGGTTTGGCTTTTGAAACGATGCCATGTGTTTGGTGTTGTATGATGCATCACCTTGTCGTCTCCTCGCAGGTGTTTCATCTCCAGGCACACCCGCTGTTACCCAGTCCCATGATGTCTCTGTGGAGGAGGGGGGGACAGTAGACATGAGCTGCTGCTGGACACCGAACTTTGACAGAGTGAGAGTTTATTGGCTGAAAAATCAAACAGCTATTAAGGATGACATTATCAACTCGTCCAACTGCTCAAACTTGACCGTTACGAATGTCACCAGAGAGGATTCAGGGAGATACATCTGCAATCTGACAGTGGAGATACCATATTTAGCTATCGTTGTAGGAAATGGTATTGTCATCATCGTCACGGCCAGAGACGAGACAGAGGACAACACAGCAGGAGGTATAGTAATAATAATAATAATACATTTGTTTTATAAGGCGCCTTTCAAGGCACTCAAGGTCGCCGTACAACATATTTAAAAATCTGACACAATTTAAAAAGCAGCACAGTTAAAAGCAGAACAGTGACACAACCCCAGTGGCATTACAGTGTTGCATAAAGTATTTGACTAATATCTGGTTTGCCAATGGCTGGGGCTAACAATTGTAGATCAGTCACATGCTTGCTTGTTTTAGATTTAAACATTTTTTTTTTAAATCAAACACACACACAAATTTCCTTTTTTCTTTAAATCTTTTTAATATTTGTGTTTCTTTTTTTTCTCACAACGTGGACATCCAGGTCTTCTACAGTCTCCCGTGATAATTCCCCTGGCTGTGGTGGCCCCATTGCTCCTCATCGCTCTTGTGTGTTTCTGCTTTCTGCGACGGAGACAAGGTACAAGGAAAAAATATGATTATGGTATCAAAAAATCAACGGTGCTCATGTAAATAATGTGATGTATTGTTTCAGACAAAACAATATGAAATCAGCTTGTTTGAAAACAATTTTTATTTCAGTCAATATACGTAGCAAACCTATTGTTAGAAAGATGTTGACATAGGAGCAAGTGCTTAATTTGACCTGAAGAGTAAATAAAATAAGCGTTTTCGCCAATAGGTGCTTTTAAGATAAAGACCAAAAGGTTTTCTATAAAAGCTGGAAACACAACACTGAAATATTATCACCTACTACTTTAAACTGTTTCCTATTACCTGAAACAATTATTATTATTATTAAATTGCAGGTTGTAAAGAAAAACAATGAGTTGAAGACTCAAAAAACAATTTTCGTTGTGCTGACAGGAACTTTGGAGTGATGACTTTCTTCGTCAGCTTCATGGTTAACATACAAATACTGATGAGAGCAGCTTTAAACGTGACGAGGAACCAACATAGCTGGTTAAAATCACGGCAGCTGAACTCTGTTGGAAAACTGAGAGAATAATTTGACCGTGTAGAAGACCAATAACACCGATTTGCTTTAAATGACGTGTTCCATGAAATATATAAACAAATTAAACTTAAAGTTTGATGTTTACATGGACAACACATCACCTCTAGCATGCATGATAACACACTGCATGTCCGTAAAGGAAATTCCACAAAATGTCACACGGTGTCATTTCAGTGAAAAATGTATGGGTCCTAAAATCGAACCCTGTGGGACACCGAGGACAAATTGTTTTCTGAGAATGATGAAGAATGGCTTGTTGCAATGGAGTTAGCGCCTAAGGATGTATGAGCTGACCACATTTAGTGCCGCGCTGAGATTGGGAAAAGTGTTTCAGGAGACACAACGATGCCACTTTCAGTCTCTGTTTATTAGCAGAGTAATAGACCAGTGACCTTCTTGGGGCAGTAATATAGTAACTTGCAGCAGATGTGAACAGTGGTAGAGACAGTAGCAACTGCAATGAAACATAAAAATAGTACTTCCATGTTTTTTTGTCGCTGCACGGGAATCATTTTTGTGTGACTAACTGTATAATCTTTTTTTGTGTGTCCCACGGGTTCAGCGCAAGCTGCCAGGGTGATCTACGAGGTTCCCCACATTAACTCTGAGGAGGCAGAAATGGACAAACACAGCACCAGCTCCTCCAGAGGTTCTTCCCAGTGGGTGAGTGTAACGGCATCGAGGCTATACGGAGACGAATGTTGCGTGTAGAATAACAATAACAAAGTGGAACAACTAAATGGTGGCACCAACCAACCAAATTCCGCACATGATAATGTAGTTAAAAGCATCTAGTGACTTGTATGCTCATAACGCTGGTGTAGCGTTACCCGCTAGGTTTCCCCACAAAATACATGTACATATCCGGTCACTCAATATTAGGCCACTTGCTAATGTATTCCACCCACTCAATAATGGCACAGAGACCTTGAAAGTCAAATAGTTTAGGTAGCATTCACCATCGTTGGTGCTATTTTGCCAAGATGCATGTCCACCCTTACTCACCTCATTAAAGGGTCTTTATGGAGTCACTTTAAAATGTTCAAGGTTGTACTCTGTTATGTTTTATTAGTCTGCATTATGTTATCAGGTGTTATTATACATAAGAGCAACAATCTCAAACTCTCAAAGGATTTAATACACAACTATTGTTTCTGGATCATATTTTAGCTTCAAGAAGTTAAGGTTTTTCTGGTCACAAATATAATGATGTTCAAACCACAGCTTGAGTAGTGTTTGGACACTATTATGAAATATAACTGACATCCTGTTTCTGAGTAATCGTGTCTACCAATCACGCCTACTCTCACTTTATTCCACTGATACAGTATAATGTAAACTTGCAATAATTGTTTCTATGTCTTTGTCTCTTTCAGTGTCAGGTACCAGTGTATGAATCCTGTGACTACTTTGAACGTGTGGAGAACAAAGAAAGTGAATGAGGTGTGCTGATCGGGGACATTTACTCATCTTTCAGTATTTTCTACTTTTCAGCATGAATATAATGTACATTATTTGACTAACCTTTACCTGAATTATGCACTTGTGTATATTATTTTTGATGAGTGTAAATATTTGTTTCTATAAACTCAGTCCTGTCCATCTTTGTGGTCTAAGTTTGTTTTAATAATGACACAGTGTGTATGCATTTGTAGACTGGTTTACTTGATCAAACTAGAAGCTATAGTCAGTGGTCTGCATTAGGAAGTGTATTGATTCTGAAGCAAAGATGCAGGTTTCACACACGAAGGACGCCGAGTGGAAACTGTGCTACTAGTTTGGCGCATAAAAAGGTCAATGACAGGAAGTGGAAACAGCTCATATGTGGCGGTTACTCCCTGGCCTCGACACTTGATACAGAGCTGCTAAAATGTTAACAGCTGACTTATTGTGAATAACTTTTGCTAAGACCCAGTTTTACTCATCATTCATCTCTAAACACATGTGCTCTGCCTTTCAGGTTATGTGTTGATTTTCCCACGACCACGTTAGCATCATTGAAAGCAGATCTACAGATAAAATTGGCAGTAGTTGGTAATACTAGCCATACATACGTGCTTAGAAAATATGACCATAGTTTGCATAAAGAGTAGCCGTGAGAGCAGAATTGTGAGAATATATATATATATTTATTTATATATATATATTAGCATACTGTTACAAATAATTTTGCTTAACTTGCATCCCAAAATATTTTAATTGCGACACTTTAGCTGCTCTAAGATAGATAGCTAGCAACTTGATATCAGCCTTGTAGGATTTGCTATTTAGGAAAATTGTATTTATTTTTTAAATCGCTTTAAAATTTTCCATAAAAAAGAGTTTTCCGACTACCCAGAACGATTAAATTGTTCTTTGCATGGAGGCTACACTGGATAGTAGTATAACCCACGGGGCACCGGTGATTTACATATAGATCAGACGATTGTCTGACCAATGGTTTGATGGGCAGGTGTGGTTCGTTCCCTCGATATTTCATGACAGATTAAGCAGATAAAAAGCTCTGGACATGATTCAAAAGGTTGAGTTTGCATTTGGTAGCTGATCTCTCAGCATGAGGACCAAAGAGGTGTCAATGTAAGTGAAGGAGGCCATTAAAAGCCTGATAATACATAAACCTATCAGGCAGATAGCAGAAACATTAGGATTGACCAAATCAACAGTTTGGTACATTCCTAAAAATAAGGAATATGCTGTCAAGCTCACCAACACCAAACGGAAGACCTGTAAAGTAGACGTAGCAGAATTCTTTCCTTGGTGAAGAAAACCCTTCATAACATGAATACTGAGGTCAAGAATACTCTGGAGGAAGGAGGCGTGTCTTTGTTAAAGTCTAAAATCAAGAGATGGCTTCATGAACCTGAATACAGAAGGTTTACTACAAGGTCTAAACCACTGGAACACTGAAGAACAGGAGGGACAGATTACACTTTGCCAGAAAACATCTGAATGAGCCCGATGAGTTTGAGATGAAGATTCTTTGGAAGATGAAACCAAGATGAACTTGTACCAGAATGATGGGAAGAGAAAAGTGTGGATAAGGAAAGGAACGACTCCTGATCTGAAGCAAAACACATCCTCTGGTTAACATGGTGGAGGCGGTGCTATGGCACGGGCTGTATGGCTGCCAATGGAACCGGGTCATGATGTTCATTGATGATGTCACGGCTGATAGAAGTAGGATGAGGTTTGAGGTGTTCAGGGCTTTACGATCTGCTTACATTCAGCCAAATGCTGCAAAACTGATGGGATGGCGCTTCTCAGTGCAGATGGGTAATGACCAAAAACATACTGTGAAAAATATCCCAGAGCTTATCAAGGCAAATAAATGGAATATTCTTCCAAGTCAGTCACCTGATCTCAACCCCAGTGACCTTTTTTACACTACGTTACACCTTTTCATCTATTCAGATAACACTGAAGGCGGAAAGAGACACAAACAAGCAGAAACCTAGGGAGGCTGCAGTAAAGGCCTGCAACGCATCTCAAGGGAGGAGACTCAGCGTTTGATGTGTGTGTGTGTGTGTGTGTGTGTGTGTGTGTGTGTGTGTGTGTGTGTGTGTGTGTGTGTGTGTGTGTGTGTGTGTGTGTGTGAGATCCGAGGAACTCGGATCAGAGATCAGTATTCGGTGGTGAATAAGGTGCGAAAGGATGAAGCTTCTACTCAGCAGTCTGCTGCTCGCCTCGTTCTTAGCCCGCTCATCTTGGAGTGAGTAGAAAAAACACACCTGGTCTTCGGTGATCTCCATGTTCATTGTTGTATTATTATTATTATGTGATAGTTGATCATTACATTTGAGCAAAAGAGGCGTGTGGTTGTGAGGTTACTGTGTGGGGGCCACACGTGAACTACATGTAAGTACGTGAACGTACCAATGGATTATTCATTCAAGTCAAATGCAATAAAAGTGAGATTTAGATTCATTTAAACTTGAGGGGGACAAAAGTATAATGTATAATAATGATTATTCAAGAAAATTGAATTTGAAAACTTAGCTCAGCATGTTGAAGCAAATACTTATTTCCATATGTGGAGTTAAATTGTGGAAATCCTGGAGGAATGATTTTAAATGTTGTTTTTCTGTGATTCTATGAAACAAGATGAACAAAATGAATCAAATGAACAAGTAAACACTGAACCCAACGCGTGGGCTTGTTTCTCTGCATCAACTTATGGTTGAAATTAATTGCTACCAAATTCAGGCGCCAGGTGACGATTCAAAATGTCAAAAATATAATGCATAAGGCTCTCCCTCATTCCAAGATATACATTTTTAATGAATTAATAAATCCATGGACTTTCATAGCTCATGTGTTTCAGCAAGATGTCTGCTCATTCTCAAATCGTTGTGCACTTTCAAAACATAGCCCACATATTCCGTGTTGTAATTTAATGAGAGTAAAGTCATATTATTTCAAGAAAATAGTCATAACAATACTGTGACAAAGTCATAAGCTAATCAGAATAACGTCGTAATATTTCAAGAAAGAAAACTTCCTGTCCGACGCCGTCTGCTGTGCAAGTTTATAAATGAATATGATTTAATTTGCTGATGACCATTTTGGCAGCGGTGCGTGGTTTCCCGTTGTAGCGTAGCTGTTTGGTGTTGTGATGACAAACCAAATGATGCATCCCACTTTTTTTTTTAGATCTTGTCAACGATCTTATCGATGATTTGTATGCTAACGCTAGACGTTAAAACCGACATGTTTCAACTTTTATTATAAAAAAAGACATTAACAAAAAAGTGACCACTATTTGTTATGGTTGTTGTGAAATCATTGCTTTATTCGGTTGTTTTGTGATCCGTTTTAGCGCTTCTCCAGATTTTGGTGAAAAGTGCCAAAAACTGTTCATCAAGCTGGTTTGGCTTTTGAAACGATGCCATGTGTTTGGTGTTGTATGATGCATCACCTTGTCGTCTCCTCGCAGGTGTTTCATCTCCAGGCACACCCGCTGTTACCCAGTCCCATGATGTCTCTGTGGAGGAGGGGGGGACAGTAGACATGAGCTGCTGCTGGACACCGAACTTTGACAGAGTGAAAGTTTATTGGCTGAAAAATCAAACAGCTATTAAGGATGACATTATCAACTCGTCCAACTGCTCAAACTTGACCGTTCCGAATGTCAGCAGAGAGGATTCAGGGAGATACATCTGCAATCTGACAGTGGAGATACCATATTTAGCTATAGTTGTAGGAAATGGTATTGTCATCATCGTCACTGCCAGAGACGAGACAGAGGACAACACAGCAGGAGGTATGTCACAGCTGCCCCTCCCCAAAAAGGTTTGGACGCCCTGTTGTATACGACGTCTCAGCTTGTTGCCTCTGTGGGTGAATTTCAGGTTCCCCCCCGGAGGAAGTGCTCATCTTTGTCCTGAGGTGCCTGCTCGTCCTCGCCCTCTTCATCACCTTCTTCTGCATCAACAGTTTCGCGACCAAAGCTCAGCAACGCACACCAGGTACCACACAGCTTCCGCTCCGTTGCGATGAAACGGCGGCGTACATGTTCCAGTGCATGATGACTAATCGATCAGTGCGTTCGTGTTTCAGCTGCTCCTGGAATCCAACGCACTGCAGGAGGCCAAAGAAAGGAAGAAAAACGAGAAGAAGAGGAAAGAGATGAGACATAGAAGCGGAGTGAAAACGGCGATTACTTTGTCTCAATCAGGACAACACAAACATCAACACGTGTCACCTTTAATGAGTTGCTGATGATTAAGCCAGTGTAAAATAAATCTTGATATCTTGTGTTTCCTTTGACTTCAGCTGTGTTCTTGAATGCATGCCATTAAAAACAATGACAAACATTTTACAGGACACGTGTCATTTTACACCCACTCACGTGAAGGGACAAATTAGGATTTGGTCTGAAGGTGGACCCATTGAGTTAAGTTGTGAGAGGTCTTCTCACATGTTGAGGACCCCTAGTGGCAGCACTAAAGAATGCAATATAAGGCACAACAATTCAAACTCCCTCTACCAGTACATGGATGTGACCCCTGGACACAGATGACCCATTTAAGTAGAAACAGCACCAATACCCACCAGATTGGTCTGAGTGTTCTGCAAAGAAGAACCAAAGCCATCAGAGTGATGTGAAAAATAGCATAAAGTCATTTAAAAACTGTAAACACAGGGGTTTTAACCCAAGTGAAACTGCACAATATAGTCCTTTGCACTTTTTGAATGCTCCACTACTGGCATTTAACTTGATACAGACACTCAAATACATCAGGGGAACTAGGGACTAACTTCAAGGTTAGAAATGGAGTCAGGCCAAACATGTCAGCTGGTGGCTGGAATGCCGGCGGCCAGCGCGAAGATAACCGTGCCATCGTTCAGATTTAGTTGAAATCCCTTAAAGGTTTTACATATAGAAATATAAGCGTTAATATAGCAGCAAACAACTATTTGCTATGAGAACACCATTAGCTGCTAAACGCCGCCATGTTGAGAGCCGAGTGGAGGCAATACATACGCTTTAAATACTGATAATCCACTGCTTCACTCCTCAAGATCTATTTTGTTTGGCGGCCCCTTTTAGTATTTCTGTTGTTGGAGCCAAATGGACTTTTATCTCTGAACTGCAAGTTATCTTTCGCACTGCCTTCTTTCTATCTGAAGGAGGAAGGAACAAAAGCTGTGGTTTTTCAAATGTTTCTGCAGGGGAGGGGGGGCGGACTCAGAGCTGCTGTGAGGAAATGAGTGTCAGTTGTCAGCAGTGAATCAGAGAGTAAAGATGAAGCTTCTACTCAGCAGTCTGCTACTCGCCTCTCTTTGTGCCCTCTCATCTTGGAGTGAGTAAAAAAAACTGCTGAACCTTTAAAGGCACATGTTTCTGAGAGATATGAGCTCAAAATACCTGAACTATGGCAGCCTTCCTCTGATCACTTTTGTTTTTAGATCTTGTCAACGATCTTATCGATGATTTGTATGCTAACGCTCGACGTTAAAACCGACATGTTTCAACTTTTATATATAAAAAAAGACTGTAAACAATAACAAAAAAGTGACCACTATTTGTTATGGTTGTTGTGAAATCATTGCTTTATTTGGTTGTTTTGTGATCCGTTTTAGCGCTTCTCCAGATTTTGGTGAAAAGTGCCAAAAACTGTTCATCAAGCTGGTTTGGCTTTTGAAACGATGCCATGTGTTTGGTGTTGTATGATGCATCACCTTGTCGTCTCCTCGCAGGTGTTTCATCTCCAGGCACACCCGCTGTTACCCAGTCCCATGATGTCTCTGTGGAGGAGGGGGGGACAGTAGACATGAGCTGCTGCTGGACACCGAACTTTGACAGAGTGAAAGTTTATTGGCTGAAAAATCAAACAGCTATTAAGGATGACATTATCAACTCGTCCAACTGCTCAAACTTGACCGTTACGAATGTCACCAGAGAGGATTCAGGGAGATACATCTGCAATCTGACAGTGGAGATACCATATTTAGCTATCGTTGTAGGAAATGGTATTGTCATCATCGTCACGGCCAGAGACGAGACAGAGGACAACACAGCAGGAGGTATAGTAATAATAATAATAATACATTTGTTTTATAAGGCGCCTTTCAAGGCACTCAAGGTCGCCGTACAACATATTTAAAAATCTGACACAATTTAAAAAGCAGCACAGTTAAAAGCAGAACAGTGACACAACCCCAGTGGCATTACAGTGTTGCATAAAGTATTTGACTAATATCTGGTTTGCCAATGGCTGGGGCTAACAATTGTAGATCAGTCACATGCTTGCTTGTTTTAGATTTAAACATTTTTTTTTTAAATCAAACACACACACAAATTTCCTTTTTTCTTTAAATCTTTTTAATATTTGTGTTTCTTTTTTTTCTCACAACGTGGACATCCAGGTCTTCTACAGTCTCCCGTGATAATTCCCCTGGCTGTGGTGGCCCCATTGCTCCTCATCGCTCTTGTGTGTTTCTGCTTTCTGCGACGGAGACAAGGTACAAGGAAAAAATATGATTATGGTATCAAAAAATCAACGGTGCTCATGTAAATAATGTGATGTATTGTTTCAGACAAAACAATATGAAATCAGCTTGTTTGAAAACAATTTTTATTTCAGTCAATATACGTAGCAAACCTATTGTTAGAAAGATGTTGACATAGGAGCAAGTGCTTAATTTGACCTGAAGAGTAAATAAAATAAGCGTTTTCGCCAATAGGTGCTTTTAAGATAAAGACCAAAAGGTTTTCTATAAAAGCTGGAAACACAACACTGAAATATTATCACCTACTACTTTAAACTGTTTCCTATTACCTGAAACAATTATTATTATTATTAAATTGCAGGTTGTAAAGAAAAACAATGAGTTGAAGACTCAAAAAACAATTTTCGTTGTGCTGACAGGAACTTTGGAGTGATGACTTTCTTCGTCAGCTTCATGGTTAACATACAAATACTGATGAGAGCAGCTTTAAACGTGACGAGGAACCAACATAGCTGGTTAAAATCACGGCAGCTGAACTCTGTTGGAAAACTGAGAGAATAATTTGACCGTGTAGAAGACCAATAACACCGATTTGCTTTAAATGACGTGTTCCATGAAATATATAAACAAATTAAACTTAAAGTTTGATGTTTACATGGACAACACATCACCTCTAGCATGCATGATAACACACTGCATGTCCGTAAAGGAAATTCCACAAAATGTCACACGGTGTCATTTCAGTGAAAAATGTATGGGTCCTAAAATCGAACCCTGTGGGACACCGAGGACAAATTGTTTTCTGAGAATGATGAAGAATGGCTTGTTGCAATGGAGTTAGCGCCTAAGGATGTATGAGCTGACCACATTTAGTGCCGCGCTGAGATTGGGAAAAGTGTTTCAGGAGACACAACGATGCCACTTTCAGTCTCTGTTTATTAGCAGAGTAATAGACCAGTGACCTTCTTGGGGCAGTAATATAGTAACTTGCAGCAGATGTGAACAGTGGTAGAGACAGTAGCAACTGCAATGAAACATAAAAATAGTACTTCCATGTTTTTTTGTCGCTGCACGGGAATCATTTTTGTGTGACTAACTGTATAATCTTTTTTTGTGTGTCCCACGGGTTCAGCGCAAGCTGCCAGGGTGATCTACGAGGTTCCCCACATTAACTCTGAGGAGGCAGAAATGGACAAACACAGCACCAGCTCCTCCAGAGGTTCTTCCCAGTGGGTGAGTGTAACGGCATCGAGGCTATACGGAGACGAATGTTGCGTGTAGAATAACAATAACAAAGTGGAACAACTAAATGGTGGCACCAACCAACCAAATTCCGCACATGATAATGTAGTTAAAAGCATCTAGTGACTTGTATGCTCATAACGCTGGAGTAGCGTTACCCGCTAGGTTTCCCCACAAAATACATGTACATATCCGGTCACTCAATATTAGGCCACTTGCTAATGTATTCCACCCACTCAATAATGGCACAGAGACCTTGAAAGTCAAATAGTTTAGGTAGCATTCACCATCGTTGGTGCTATTTTGCCAAGATGCATGTCCACCCTTACTCACCTCATTAAAGGGTCTTTATGGAGTCACTTTAAAATGTTCAAGGTTGTACTCTGTTATGTTTTATTAGTCTGCATTATGTTATCAGGTGTTATTATACATAAGAGCAACAATCTCAAACTCTCAAAGGATTTAATACACAACTATTGTTTCTGGATCATATTTTAGCTTCAAGAAGTTAAGGTTTTTCTGGTCACAAATATAATGATGTTCAAACCACAGCTTGAGTAGTGTTTGGACACTATTATGAAATATAACTGACATCCTGTTTCTGAGTAATCGTGTCTACCAATCACGCCTACTCTCACTTTATTCCACTGATACAGTATAATGTAAACTTGCAATAATTGTTTCTATGTCTTTGTCTCTTTCAGTGTCAGGTACCAGTGTATGAATCCTGTGACTACTTTGAACGTGTGGAGAACAAAGAAAGTGAATGAGGTGTGCTGATCGGGGACATTTACTCATCTTTCAGTATTTTCTACTTTTCAGCATGAATATAATGTACATTATTTGACTAACCTTTACCTGAATTATGCACTTGTGTATATTATTTTTGATGAGTGTAAATATTTGTTTCTATAAACTCAGTCCTGTCCATCTTTGTGGTCTAAGTTTGTTTTAATAATGACACAGTGTGTATGCATTTGTAGACTGGTTTACTTGATCAAACTAGAAGCTATAGTCAGTGGTCTGCATTAGGAAGTGTATTGATTCTGAAGCAAAGATGCAGGTTTCACACACGAAGGACGCCGAGTGGAAACTGTGCTACTAGTTTGGCGCATAAAAAGGTCAATGACAGGAAGTGGAAACAGCTCATATGTGGCGGTTACTCCCTGGCCTCGACACTTGATACAGAGCTGCTAAAATGTTAACAGCTGACTTATTGTGAATAACTTTTGCTAAGACCCAGTTTTACTCATCATTCATCTCTAAACACATGTGCTCTGCCTTTCAGGTTATGTGTTGATTTTCCCACGACCACGTTAGCATCATTGAAAGCAGATCTACAGATAAAATTGGCAGTAGTTGGTAATACTAGCCATACATACGTGCTTAGAAAATATGACCATAGTTTGCATAAAGAGTAGCCGTGAGAGCAGAATTGTGAGAATATATATATATATTTATTTATATATATATATTAGCATACTGTTACAAATAATTTTGCTTAACTTGCATCCCAAAATATTTTAATTGCGACACTTTAGCTGCTCTAAGATAGATAGCTAGCAACTTGATATCAGCCTTGTAGGATTTGCTATTTAGGAAAATTGTATTTATTTTTTAAATCGCTTTAAAATTTTCCATAAAAAAGAGTTTTCCGACTACCCAGAACGATTAAATTGTTCTTTGCATGGAGGCTACACTGGATAGTAGTATAACCCACGGGGCACCGGTGATTTACATATAGATCAGACGATTGTCTGACCAATGGTTTGATGGGCAGGTGTGGTTCGTTCCCTCGATATTTCATGACAGATTAAGCAGATAAAAAGCTCTGGACATGATTCAAAAGGTTGAGTTTGCATTTGGTAGCTGATCTCTCAGCATGAGGACCAAAGAGGTGTCAATGTAAGTGAAGGAGGCCATTAAAAGCCTGATAATACATAAACCTATCAGGCAGATAGCAGAAACATTAGGATTGACCAAATCAACAGTTTGGTACATTCCTAAAAATAAGGAATATGCTGTCAAGCTCACCAACACCAAACGGAAGACCTGTAAAGTAGACGTAGCAGAATTCTTTCCTTGGTGAAGAAAACCCTTCATAACATGAATACTGAGGTCAAGAATACTCTGGAGGAAGGAGGCGTGTCTTTGTTAAAGTCTAAAATCAAGAGATGGCTTCATGAACCTGAATACAGAAGGTTTACTACAAGGTCTAAACCACTGGAACACTGAAGAACAGGAGGGACAGATTACACTTTGCCAGAAAACATCTGAATGAGCCCGATGAGTTTGAGATGAAGATTCTTTGGAAGATGAAACCAAGATGAACTTGTACCAGAATGATGGGAAGAGAAAAGTGTGGATAAGGAAAGGAACGACTCCTGATCTGAAGCAAAACACATCCTCTGGTTAACATGGTGGAGGCGGTGCTATGGCACGGGCTGTATGGCTGCCAATGGAACCGGGTCATGATGTTCATTGATGATGTCACGGCTGATAGAAGTAGGATGAGGTTTGAGGTGTTCAGGGCTTTACGATCTGCTTACATTCAGCCAAATGCTGCAAAACTGATGGGATGGCGCTTCTCAGTGCAGATGGGTAATGACCAAAAACATACTGTGAAAAATATCCCAGAGCTTATCAAGGCAAATAAATGGAATATTCTTCCAAGTCAGTCACCTGATCTCAACCCCAGTGACCTTTTTTACACTACGTTACACCTTTTCATCTATTCAGATAACACTGAAGGCGGAAAGAGACACAAACAAGCAGAAACCTAGGGAGGCTGCAGTAAAGGCCTGCAACGCATCTCAAGGGAGGAGACTCAGCGTTTGATGTGTGTGTGTGTGTGTGTGTGTGTGTGTGTGTGTGTGTGTGTGTGTGTGTGTGTGTGTGTGTGTGTGTGTGTGTGTGTGTGTGTGTGTGTGTGAGATCCGAGGAACTCGGATCAGAGATCAGTATTCGGTGGTGAATAAGGTGCGAAAGGATGAAGCTTCTACTCAGCAGTCTGCTGCTCGCCTCGTTCTTAGCCCGCTCATCTTGGAGTGAGTAGAAAAAACACACCTGGTCTTCGGTGATCTCCATGTTCATTGTTGTATTATTATTATTATGTGATAGTTGATCATTACATTTGAGCAAAAGAGGCGTGTGGTTGTGAGGTTACTTAGGAAAATTGTATTTATTTTTTAAATCGCTTTAAAATTTTCCATAAAAAAGAGTTTTCCGACTACCCAGAACGATTAAATTGTTCTTTGCATGGAGGCTACACTGGATAGTAGTATAACCCACGGGGCACCGGTGATTTACATATAGATCCCCCCCCCCCCATATATCCAGAATACTTGCTCACAACAAAATATGCAGATCACCATAAAATCTCACTGATTGACCTAAATATCTCTTTGGTGTTTTAATGGCTTTATATTATTTATAAGTCCATATTGTTGTTATCTATAACATTTGGAATAAAAATCAATTGTTATCAAGAATAGAAACATTTGTTATGTCCCCTTGGATAAACAAACACAATTTCAAAAATGTAGAAAGATTTTATAGGTCATTTTAGTTTATCCACTTGTCCCATACATCCCATAATACTGCGAGCTTGTCACGCTCTCGTCGACCCGGCCTTGTTTCTCCGTCATCAAAGCGTATGACACGGGACAAAACATGGAATGTGTTTAGAGACACGGGCGCTGAAATGTTGCCCTTCCATTGTCAGCAGCCCAAAGGTTGCTGTTGCTTCGCCTTTGGACTTGTACACTCCGGCAGCCCAATGTAGGGTTGCAAGTGGGTCACATCCAGGTCTTTCCAACTGTCCCCATACATGCGCCTCTCCTCTAAACTTGTCATCTCAAGTATATCCTTTTCAATTGATGGTGTTATGAAGAGCTCAAATGCTGATTGTATGTCTTTGACATGGATGACAGCGTTTCTGGTGGACCTGGAACCATTTAGTTGACATTAGCAGCACTAAATCAACCCTGTTGTTCAAGTGGGGAGGCGGACCATAATAGGCAGTATGTTTGCTGAGAGACAACAGGAGGGTCAACACAGTGTCTCATTCTCATCAGAGGAGGAGGCCTCATAATCAGGCCCTCCTCTCAGACATGTTCTCCTCTCTGTCACTTTCATGGTCAAAGAGGTATGACAACACCTCATTGACAGAAGACCTTATAGAACCATATCCTACCCTCCCCCACATCATGTGAACTATCAGTGGTTCTCACACTACTACAGCTATGGTTATGTTAGGTTATGGCTCTAAAGCTTTTATAAAATTATAAAAATTGACCTCAATATCATCCAAAACAACCAAAACAAATGTGTGTAAAATGTTGATATTTCTTATATGTTTTACACAGCTAAAAAAGCCGGGGGTCAAATTGACTCCAAAGAACACTGATGCGTGTACAGGACATTGAAAAAATATCATCTTG